>NC_042531.1:16301200-16605361 GCF_900963305.1 Echeneis naucrates | reverse complement strand
GAAAGTAAAGTGTATAACTATTTTTCAGAAGCAAATACAGGCCTACTGTAACATGTCTGACAAACAAGCTCTATTTAATTCACCACAAGCACATTACCCAAGTAATTTTTTCGAAGAGTCACAGTAAATGTGAGACATCATCAAACAATCAATGTAAATGCCTATTAATAAGAAATGTGCTAATGTTTGTCTCAACATTGCAAAAATTATGTGTCACAGAAATTCATGTACCTCACAACACAGAGCACATCATGTACAACAAAGAGGAATATACAGTGTTAGATGGCAACATTTTGAAAACGTGGACAGGTGAGTAGTGGGTGAACAGCTGCTGTGCTAGAATCAGTCTTTACTTAAAGGACTATAAAAGAGACAAGAAGAAAAACTGAGCAGTGAGCTAGGATTAGCCATTTTATAAACAGCATAGTAAGATGCTCACTGTCACAGCATATTTGGTCTCACCTGTTCAACACAAGTAAAACTGGCAACTTGGCATCAAAATGCACGTTTTCTTTGTTTATGTTGTCATGCCAATTTACCCTATCAACCCCCACGCAAAAAAAAAGGACAAACAATAAAAGAATTAATAAAGAAATAAAGAAATAAATATCTGGACACATAATCCGGGATAACACACAAAATGAAATAGGGTATGTCCATAAAATAAAATAAAAATGTTTTTTTTATCTTTTGGAAGGTTTTTTTTTTTTTTTTTTTTTTTTTTTTACTTGCACAGACAAGAAGGGAAATCATCCCTGCATCTCCAAATGCTTCAGATACAACTAATGAATGCAGGACATAGGAAGATATTTACTTTGAACATTAACAGACACAAGCATTGGGTTATCCACGAGTTCCAGGCAAGAAACTGTATTGATTCCATACAAACTCTTATTTAACACTGAGGCACGACCTCATTCTGGAGGTGAAGAGGTAATAGATTTTTTTAAAGCACAGAAAAAAAGGCATATCAGGGTATGATGAAAAATGCACTCAAGGTACCAAGTGGGACTAGGAAAGTCCATATATGTGTATGTGTGTTGGAGTTTTTTACTTGCAGTGTGTCTGTATATTTCTAGGTGTGCAGGATGTGATTTAAGTCGTCTCATCCTATCTTGTGTAAACCAGTCAGAGAACAGCACAGCCCCAATCCCTCGCTTACGGACCAAAGGAGCAACACGTGTAGGATGTGCGGCTGTCTATCAGTCATGGCTGGACCGGCAGCGCAAATTCTTCCTTTACCTCTCCCCTTTTCTGCTCTTAATCTGTCTCCGTCACTCCCAGTCTCTCAAAGGCTAGTGCACGAATGCACTGCAGCTTCATTCAGTCACAAAGAAATAGCCTCCTCTTGTCATGCAGCACACATTGTGTCCTCTCTCCCTTCCCCGTACCTGTGTTTAAATCCCTTTGTTGTCAGGGTATTTGGAGCATCCAAGCTGCAGACCAGAACAGGGCAAACAGACATATCATGTTCTGACATTATAGAAGAGGAAAATAAGCTGTTACAATGCTGACGTCATGCATGTCTTGTCCACAGTCTGTTTGCTGGTCTACCTGTGATTTCTCTGTTATTCCCCCTTATTTTCAGGTGGTGGTGCAGCCACAGAAGCCAATGTGCTCTAAAGAACAGCAAAAAAAGTTGCACAGTATTGTTCTCAGGCCCTTTCATCCATTCTCCCTGGTGAGGGGTGTTTATAATGCCGAGAGCTATGCCTCTCACATTGTTCTGCCAGTTCCAGCAAAAAGGAAACTCAGCAAAAGTGCATCCTGGTCAGTCAGGGAGATCATATGCAATAAGAAGTGGTGTTGGGGAGTCTCCTCAGTGTAGATTCTCATCAGTGAAGAGTGAATACCTCTGCTGATCATTCATTTCAGGGAGTTTTCACACCCTTTGATCTGTTAATGCATTAAAGCATTCTCAAAAAAATTGTATCATTCACATCGTCCATTTGTGTTAACACTGGGAATCATGGTTGTCGTCTTTCTCCAGTCTGATGGTGAGCATAGGTTCGAGACTTGACCCGGGACCTGGGTACAGGTGGTTTTGCTTGGGGCTGTGGATCAGATTATAACTGAGGTTTTGATTCTGGTA
This sequence comes from Echeneis naucrates, assembly GCF_900963305.1. NCBI lineage: Eukaryota > Metazoa > Chordata > Actinopteri > Carangiformes > Echeneidae > Echeneis > Echeneis naucrates. Next base: position 16,603,269 of record NC_042531.1, on the reverse strand, counting down.
GCAGTTTTGGTGGGCTTGCTGATTTAGCTGCTGGCTGTTGTGGTACATCACTGAATGATGATGGCCACTGCTGGTCTTCTTGGTTGCCCAGTGGTACCGATGGCAGCACAGTATCACCACCACAGTTACAGTGACCAGCAGCAAGACGGCACCGGCTCCCGCCAGCACATAGTACCAGTAGGCAGGGACGAGCTGCGCCACCACTGTGCCTATTGTGGGCTCCATCCCAGACATGGCACCCCCTGGAGGGCAGGAGGACACATTACTGGTTGGGTCGGAGGATTAGCGAGGCAGGCATGCAGACTGCATTGGAGCTGCTGATGGCCTAACTTGCTGCTTACTAAAACCCCCTCCCTTTGCAATTTAACAGCAGTTGACAAACCAAAATCATAAATGAGCACTGCAGGTCTGTCAAGCTTTGGATTTCTCTAGAAGATAAAGTGTGTGATTGTTAAAAAGCCTTGAAGGGTGTGTAAGGTGGACTGAAATGTTTTCCTTCCACAAAAATTCAGAAGTGGGTTACGTGTTTTTTGATAACTTGATTTGCACCTACTGTAGTCAGCAGCAAATCTTCAAGGTACAAGGTACAAATAATTAAACTGAGATTCCCATTTTCACAGGTTTGTGTTATACTAGCATTATTATTATAAAACTAAGTGACCCTCCACTGCTATACAAGAAAAATACTATTTGTTATTTACCTTGATATATATTAGTTGTGTGGATTGACTAATAGACAACAGTAGTTCAGCACAAGATAATATATAAAAGCCACTCTGTTGACTTCATTAAACAACTGTAATAGTTGGTATTTCATCAAGCTAAACAGACTAGTTTTGTCATGTCTCATGCACTATTTAAAGAAAATAAGAGATTTCTCAGCAGTAAATCTAAGAATGCTGTCACTGTACACCTCATAAATGCTGCGCAAAAATGGAAAGCTTGACAGGCTTAGCAGCAGTAGCTAAGGACAGTCCAGAAATGGAGAAGTCAATTGCAGTTATTGCCTTGTTGGTCGACCTGTTCAACTGAACATAGACTGACATATAAAATCAACAGCAAGCATCTTTTGGATTTACTGGCTCAATATCAAAACAAACACTAAGGCACTTGGACTTTTGGACTGAATTTTCGGTTGATGCAAACGCCACAAGCATTAGCTGCACATTGACACGCAAGGGCTCATGCCATGCATTCACAGTCAATCAGAGAATGCAAAGCCTTGATTATGCAGTGAGTGACTGCGCCAAAAGGTTGGGGAGTGTTAAGTGGTTGTTTCGTAGAACGCAGTTATGCTTATCAGGGCAGGATCACGCTAAAGGGAGTCGAGTGGCAAGAAGAAAAGGCCATGTAAGAAAGAGAGAAATTACAGGGGCAGAGAAAGGATAAGAGAAAGGCATTATTGGAAGAAAGAATGAAATGAAATAGGGAGCTGTGGTAGAAAGCGAGGGGAGAGAGGGTGGGAGGGAGGGGAAGTAAAGAGAGAGAGCTAATCCTGCCATGATATCTTTAATCCTGCATTAAAGGGTTTGTCTGAAACTTCAATACTCTGTCAACTCACTGTGAAAGAAACCCACTGAGAGAGAGGTTGTGGAGGAACGAGAGATAGAGGAATAAAGGGAGAGCAGGGAAAAATGAATGGAAGGAAGACAAAAAAGAAGAAAGAAACAGGAAGCAGAGCCAGGGCAAGCACGGAGATGTTAAAGAAAAGAGGAATAATGAGAGGATGGGGGAGGACAGGGAGGAGAGGTGCAGAGAAAGATATCGAACCTCAAGGAAACCAGAGAGCTTTTTCTTCAAGTTCAGATGTACTCCTTTAGGATTCAAAATTAGCTTTGATTGTGAAGCTTTTTTGGGGGAGAGGAAAGGCATAAAAAGGAGGGAAGTTTTTAAGATCAATGTTATTACAGTAAGCTAAAAACAATTTCATAACTGGAGTCATCTTTTCGTAAGTCCCAAGTCTCTCAACACAGACATCAAGACAGAAGAAGTTCCGTCACCAACAGAAACGAGTCCAAAACAAGTCCTAAACACGTTTATGAATCAAATAACTGCCAAAACAATGGGTAAACAACTTACATTATAAACTGACACAAATGCTTTCTAAAATAAGATAATAGGGAAGGAGATCATATTATTTTACTCTATTAACCACCACACAGGGCAGGGAGGTATAAGGTAAAATATCTGTTTTAAGTGTGTGTCTGTGTGTGTGTGTGTCATGAGAAATGTTTCTTTGGCTGAAATAATTTGAAATAATGGTTCACCCAAAATGTAAGATCTGTAGGTCACATTGTTCAGTTTCATTCAATATATTTTTTCGAGCTGTTTTTATCACCACTTTAGTCACTTTATGATAGATGAAGGCTATAAGTAGATTAAAGCAAAATTTCTCAACTCAAAGTCAGCCATTACTCTTCCTCGTACTTCCTCCATTTATAAACTGTTCAATCTCTCATTTTCAATTTCTCTTTAATTAATATAGTTTATGCTTCAATTGCTCAAAGCTCGTTGCTCTGATTTTATGCACAATCTAACATTTGTTATACTATGGAAAGTTTTCATGAAGAAAGACTGCTTCTTTGAATGTTGCCTCTTCACCCTCACTCTTCTGTTATCTCGGCATTTCTCCTCAGTGCATTCAGTCTTCACTTAGAAGCACTTAGCTTACTTTTCAGCATCCTAAAAGAGAACTTACTGTTTTATCCTGTGGCTCCATCTCATGAAAACACATTGCGAGTTAAGAACCAACACTGCTGCCATGCTATGATGCCTCTACACCATCCAGCAGTTCAAGCTGGTTCACATAAAAATCAGAGTCAGAGCCCAGAAACTTAAGTTTTTGGAGTTGAGGTCTCAGCTCTTGTTATTTTATTTATTGAACTGAATAAAACCATGAGTTGCTTTAGTATCTGATAATACTCTGTGAATGATTTGATCTGCTAACACACTAGAAATACATGAGAGGCATAAACACACAGACACACACTGACACACACAGACACATACACACAATAATATCTGCGCACAGGCACACACCTAAACCTACACACAGATAGACAGAGACCTGCAGACAAACACCTGGCTTGGTTTGGTTGCTATGGACACAAACTGTATAAAAGTTCAGGAACAATAATCATGCAGTTATTGTTGTGCTTTAGACCCCCTGCCCCCATTCAGGAAACCCAATTTCTTACAACCGTGCTTCAGGTACAACCTCAACGCAATGCATTACCCATGTTATTATCATAATCGATATAAAAGCCATCAAATCTGATTGAAATCAGTTACCAAATAAAAATCACAAAATAACAAAAATAACAAAAACAAACTGCAAGCGGTAAATGGCAATATACCGCTTCTATGGTCGTCCGAGCAGTGAAGTGGAGTATATGCTGTATCTTAAATGAACTGCAACTTTAAATGGAATTGAGTGTCACAGTGAAGCAAAGTTTCCAGTACATTTTTTTTTTAAAACTAAGTGCAGTCTCGTGGCCAGAGTTTTAGGTCTCAACCCAAGCTTTGAAGGCAGGAGATCCAGTAGCATAATCTGTCTAAGCCCTTTTTTCATCTACTTTCAGACTGGTCTGTTTGAGGAAGAAGGGAAAAAAAAAGATACAGAGAACAGAGAAACGGGAAGTTGGATGGAATTTAGCTCTGCATTTCATTCAGGTGGGATCAGCAGGATCTCACTGGAGAGGAGAGGAAGACAGGAGACAGAAAAAAGGAAAAATAACTGAAGATAAAGGAAAGTAAGGATGGAAAAGAAAAGTGAAGGGAATACATGGAAATAGAGAAGCAGGGAAAAGCAAGGAGAAAAGCAAAGCAAGTGGCAGAGGGAGGGAAAAGGAAATAGTAAAGACACAGCACACATTACTCCATCCTTATATGGTTCTAAATACAGAGGGTGAGAGCTTGCATGTTGACAACAAATCACGATAGAGTAATGGATGAGGAGCGACCCTGCTGCTCTCTAAAATTAGAAAGCAGTGACGGTTGGACTGAGGGAGCAAGCTGTGTGAAATTCTTTTATTTCAGAAACGCCCAAAAGAAGAAGGGAAAAAAAAGCAGACGGAGACCGTTTAACCATGACCTATTGGTTTCAAACTTCATTTCTATGTAACCTTATAAGTTGTTGACCCAACAAAAATTTGGAAATGAACACCTTTTCAATAATCTGTGGGGGTTTTGCATTTTTTAGGCACACTTGCACACCAAGAATTACCAACTGGATACCCGTGACGGATCACACAAAGGCAGTGTGCACCATTAAAGACTTGACCCGCACCAGTCTATGGAAAGTGCAAATGCCCTGTATGCCTTGTTGTTACTCTAATGCCGTGGTGCTACTGTAGCAGCAAATTATCTTGTATTCATGTGATGAAAAATGTCATTCCTTCCTGAGAGAAATCAAACTACAAATCCAAGAGTCTCAGCCCAGCATGCAGGGAGTCATGCTGAAACAATGCAAAAGATCCATTCCATCAAGTTGTCATGTTGCCACTGCAATTTTCTCCCACATATCAGTAACATCCCCCACAAACTCTGCCACACCATTTTTATGTATCTACTGTAAATGTACCGCAAGAATTACAAAAAACAAAAAAAACAAAAACAAAACATCTCTCCCAGGATAAATGTGGCTCCTCTTTGTATTATTTAGGATTGGACGGCAACATGTTAGACACAAATAGGGTTACTTAGCCCTGGTGAAGTGCTGAGAGCTGAGCTTAGCGACAGGCAGGGAGCACAGACATTTGTCACAGTGAGTACAAGTGGAACAGGAAGTAGAACTTACTGGTTATGCCAGGAGTTAAGGCAGGGAAAGGCTCTGTGAAAGACAGAAGAGAAATGTTATTGATGGTGGTTAGCAAATGTAAATGGATGATAAAGCAGTGATATAATATCAGTAGGAAATGCTGGTTAAACTACTACAATGTAAACTTCACTGGGCGAACAAACTTTAGCTGATTCAGTTTCAATCAGCCCCAGACAGACTCCAAAGTATCAGTTGTGAGAATACTGTGAATGTGTGTGTCTCATTAGGCCCTTTTTTTATTACAAAATCTCTTTATGCAGATTGTAAATTACTTTACTGTCCATTTACCACTTTATTCATTTCCAGATAAGCCATTTGTAGTATAAAATACAGAGCCAAGTATATCAATTTGGGATTTGTGCAGAGTATTGTTGCATTAGTTGTTTGCTACATTTACCCAATACAACGAAAATGTACACAGACATTTCTAATGACTTAACAGAAATGCTGCACTTGTTATGCCCTTTAGGAGCGACAAGTATTCTTAGGTGTCGTTAACAATGGAGTTTGAAGGCAATTTAATCGTCCTAGGTGACATTTATTTTTATAAAATTGAGAGAAAATAAAAGCTTGAAGTTGTGTCTATTTCTCTCTGTCTGTACTTTATTCTTTTTGCTTGGTCATTCCGCGTTACTCTCATTTTTGTCATTCTACCTTATTGTCTGTCCTCGGATATTTGCTTTCTTCATTCAAGGTTAGCACCCAAGATATTATTAGCAGCAAGGCATGCTTGGTCGAAAGGCCATAGTAAAAAGTTAGGAGGACAACGGATGAAAGATGAGGTGAATAAAGTAAGGGACAGTATAAAGAGAAAAGGAAAAATGAGGAATAGAATGGCAAGGTGGAGGTAATTTAGAGGGTCATGGGAACAGCAACTAAAATGTACTGCTTTTTATTATTTGCCAGAGGATGTGACATCTATTATGAAAGTGAAAGGTAGAGAAACATAAGGAGAAAACGGCAGCACAAGTGTCCAAGTGGTAGCATTGTGTTGAGAGTAGATGGTGAAAAGGAAACAAGAATGAAAAGAAAAGGATGGAGGCTGTAAGAATGGTGGAATAATTAAAAACTGTAGGTATCATGTTAGATGATCAGTGCCACCTTAAAAAGTAAAATACGGAGAAGAGAAGATGGTGTGGAACCTTACGAGTGACCCTCAGACAAAAAGTACATTAAAAATTTCAATGTAGGCAAAGAGGTGTGTCAAACATAAAATATTGCCAATACTTTATAAAGTCACTTATAGCAATTAATTCAGTTTTTCAAACAGGGAAAGAAAAAAATGAGAAATGAGAGACAATGTGAAAGGTGCTGATAACAACCAATAGTTACAGTAGTGATACTGTTGAAGCCTTGTTGTTGGAACAGAGACTCTCTCAAGCGCTTAATCAAAGCACAACTACAGTTTTTATTTTTTGTTGCTTGATGACTGACTATTAGTGGAAAACAAGGTAAGTCAGAGAGAAACAGGGAGAAAAAAAGAGTCAACCAGTGGTAGGGAGGTTGGTACAGGAAGACTGTAGGCGATAGAGAGACGGCGATATAATGAAAGATAGATTAGAATCATGCCCATAGGCTGTTGGTGGCCTACTTTCTTTTTTTTAAATCTCTCTTTTTCTCTTTTTTGTGCGTGCGTGAAAAAAACGAGAAACAGTTTATCTCCTTCTCCCCTTCTCATCCGCTTGCTGGTGAAAACAGCATGAATGGTGTAGTGTGAAGGAGTCAGATGGAAAGACGGGCAGCCAGACAATAAATGGTCAGGCAGGTAAACCACTGGCTTCACTTACGTGTACACTGCTCCAGCTCGATGCTCTTGCTCATGTGGATGTTGTCGATACGGATGTGGCCTCTGCTGATGTGATCGAAAAAACCTTCAAACACCACCTGGACAGGAGAAGAGAAGGGACATGTAGATATGTTACGTTAACACAATTGATGAACAATTACAGTGAAGTGATGAAAATTATTAAATGCTTTTTTCCCCAGAGACCCTTCAAAACAGCACCTACCTGATACTCTTTAGGGCTCTGGGGCAGGATAGTGCGCCCCTCTCTCCAATGGGGCCCCTGATCTCCTTTAAGTGCCCATAACAGCGTCTCCTCCTGGTCGCTGTCCCTCAGGAGGACCCTCAGACTCCCTTGGGCTTCCCCTTGGAGTTGGTAGTAGAAGAGGAGGCACAATGGGCCCTGCTCTGGCCCCACCTCAGGGCTCAGCAGCCGGGCTCGCTTACGTTGCGTGTGGCCGCCGGCATCCAGGTGGAGGTAGTTGCCTGAGAAATCTGGCAGAAAGGAGTAGACAGAGCAGAGAGGTGCGATGTTGTTACATTGTCACTGAAATATAATTGAAGAATTAATTACTGGCTTTTAAACGGATAGATACTGATATAATATGTTAAAACATATTTGCCTTTTTATGCATTGGTTGCATTTGATTAATTTAATAGATTTCACCTCAATGAATTTTATCATTAGTGACTGTGCTGCTGCAGAGAGTAATCACTGCTCACCAGTAAAACAGGCTCAGTGGACAGTATGATGTAGTAATGCAGTGGGATGTGGTTGTTTACAGTTTAAGGCATTACCACCATCAATCTGCGGCATGAGGTTTAACCACAAATGAGACTGCTATTTCATCATGGCTGCTAATGGCTATGGATACAGATGAACACACACATATACGTACGTATCCACACACACACACAATTCAGCTAAACCGCTCTAATCGCTCTGAACGCTGGCGCCTCGTTCTCTTGCTCTCACACCATTATAAGCACAAAGCTTGTGTGTGAGCAGCGAATCGGAATGTGTTTGTTTTGTATATGTCCCCCCCAAACTAACTCACTTTGCCCATTTTTTTTTAACTATTATACACTTTCTTTCTCTCTTCTTGGCACAAAAAAGGCAGTAAAGAGGAAGAAGGGGTTGTCAGAGTGAGCAAACATGACATATAAAGGAAAGTGAGAGCGAGAAAGTAGGGGAGCAGTATAGCATTTTCCCTCACCCGACCAGCACCATAATCATTAGCTTGCTGCTGTGTTTGGCTGTTTGTCTGGTTTGCCTATTACGGCCAAAGAGTTAAAGCTTCGCTGGAGCTGCAAATAGTCTTTTTATCGACAGACAGACACTGTGTGTGACACCTCATAAAGAGAGAGCGAGAGAGAGAATGTGGAGAGGAGAAAAAGACAAAAAGAAAAACAAAGAAAATATGGAGTATGGGTTGAATTAAGGAAAAAAGGGAGACAGTACATCTATCTGCTCACCTGTCTTTTCCCTCCCTCAGCTAAGACAGAAAAAAAGCTGTCAACAGAATTTGCTGCACATCCCACTTAATGAATAATGGATTTGGGTTGAGGTAACTCTGTTTCTTCCCCTGGAGGCAATGAAAATAGGGACCTAAATTACCGTTGCTCATTAAGTACAGTTAGAGAAAGTTGCAGTGTTTTTCTGTCTCTCTGTGTTTGATCTTGGCGAATGTACAAAGGGAGGGAATTAATTAACAACTCTCCATGGGAGGGATAGGCAGGGATGTAGAATCGGCTCTGAGGGAGGGATGGAAATGTGTATGTGTTTGTGTGTTTGTGCCTGTTTGCATGAGTGTCAATGCATTTGTAGGCATCCTTGTTTATGTTTATATCTGTGTGTTTCTCTGCCAGTGTCTGTGTGTCTGTACTTTTATGTGATTTGTTTGTATGTATGATTTTGTCATTTTGCGTACGTATAGATGTTTTTGTAATCACAGTGTATGTGCAACCGTCCCAAATGTGGAAGTACATTTCTTCGTATATGTGTCTACGCATCCTAAACTTCCCCAGAGGGTTGAGTGGCAAAGGTTGATCAAATGGCAAAGTTGTTTCTTTCTTTACACATACCACACTGATTCCTGGTGCTCTTTTTCTAAACTGCCCCATTAATGATTCAGAGAACTAAGAGAATGTAATTTATATGGAAACAAACATTGTATTCGCTGCCTGGGTGATGATTTCAGAGAGTGACGTTTGTATTCAGAGTCCTGTGAGTAGTTTAGTCCAGCTGCTAAGACACTGTGGTATCATTTATGGGAGAAATCATGGTCACAATTAAATAAGGAAAATAGAAGTCAGATGTTTAAAAATGTGTGTACTAAATTACCATTGAACCAACTTCGGTCAGCTACTTGTGGGTTGAGTGAAGAACTCAACTCTTGCACTTACATGTCAATGTGTTGCATGGTCATCAAATGTCCAAATTATAATAGGTTACTTCTTTGAATGAATTCCTAAAAATCAAATACCTATACCAGTTTTGTTTAAGGGTTGATACAATCGCAGAGAAATCTGATTGGTTCATGTCTTGGTGCACAGTAATGCCTTGTGTATCGCATAACGACAGTGGAAAGCAAAATCAGCAATGTTAAAGCCTGATATCAAGCTGCCAGTTTTACTATCTTTGCACTGTCTTTCAACCCCTCTCTATTCCTACTTTCCCTTTCTTATCAATAACTGAACCACTGCCAACAAGTGTAAAGAGTTTCCTTCGATGGAAAACTTCCACAGGGTAAACGATTTCAGTCTTACCCTATCTGAGATCAAAAGAATAACTTATGAGCTGTGCTTGGGTTGGATTTTTTCTTTAAAACCCTAAAAGGGCCCTTTCAGTAACAAGGGATGGGGATTTGATTTGCATTTGGAGACAGCTTCCAGACAGGGTGCCGCACTAATGTTCCTGTAAAACAAGACTTAATGTCATGTTGCTGTCTAACACTGAGACAGCGATGCTGCTAAGTCAATTACACACACTCAAACCTGCACACACACACATTCGAACACTTGGGCATATAAGAGTGTTTGCAGACTCACACATACACCACAGACTCAGGCAGCAGTGTGATGTAGATCCTCGCCTCATGTCACAGGCCCTGTCTGTTTATGAAAGAGCTGCTCAGTCAACCATAAATAGGAAGGCTTCAGTAGATGCAGAGGAAACCTTGGTGGATGGCAAGGTCAGGTGTGTGTGCGTTCCTGTGTGGGCGTGAGATAAACTCCACTCTCATTCACAATCCAAATGTTTAATACACGGACAGTCCCACCTTGAGTGTAGGATGTGTGTGTGTGTGTGTGTGTGTGTGTGGAGCCTCTGGGAGAGCTTGAGCGCTAAGGCAGCACTTCTGTCAAAACCATCATCTAACATATCTTACTGCTTTGGGCCGTGTGTGTGTGTGTGTGTGTGTGTGTGTGTGTGTGTGTGTGTGCATGCTTTATGTATGCATAAGTACAGTACAGAAAATATGTGTGTGAGAGAGGAGCACAGAGAGTGGTGTAGAGATGTAAGTGAGTCACTGAAAGTTGGTGTGTGTGTGTTTGAGTTTGTGTAATGGATAAAACAGTCGTGGTTATCCTGCTGGCTCATTAAAGGCGGACAGATGTGGAAAGAGGCACAGAGAGAAACGCGGGAGAGGTCAGCGAGGAGGGAAAGAGCTGATCTTTTTGATAGAAGGAGTGATAGGGTGGTGATGGAAAGAGAGATGAAAATGCAGAAATCATATGCTGTTGGGTAAGGTATGCAGATGTGAGAAAGAGGAGGACAACCTAAGAGGAAAGAAAGAAAATAGAATGAAAGAAACATGGTAAACCTTTAAATTGAGAGATGTGAGATGATGATAACAGGCAAGTAAAAGATTGGATAAAAAAGGGGAAAATCAAGGAGGCCATATATTATACTATACTATACTGAATATAAAGGAGCCAACAAAAAAATGTCTACCCTTGAAAAAAGGAGGTTAACTACAGAGGACTTTGAAGAAGTAAAACTACATGAAAAAAGTCAAAAAAAAAAAAAAATCTGAGGCAGAGGAGGAAAAGAAAAGTGAGATAAAGAGATAAAACAGACAAACTAGGTTATGGGGAAATTAAGTGTTAAACCTTACATAAAAAAAAAAAAAAAAAAAAAAAAACAAAACAACTCCCCAATTAAGTCGTCGTACACACTTTAACCAGATCAGAGTGAAATCCTTGCATCATAATTGCTGTCAGTGGTTCCTCCCAGCACTGAGATGTGTAATATTCCACCACAGGACAACTGCTTCGCTCTTAATTAGCTTGAGAAAGCTTTGTGCTGAGGGAGGTCAAACATCAAGACATGACAATGCTTTCTTTTCTGTGTTTGAGGAATGAGAAATATCCCGGAAATGAAATATGCTCCAGGTGATGAGAACAGATTTTGGCTCTCTTCTGCCCAGAGAACCTGGACTCTTTCTCTGTGGAGGTGGTAAAATGAGTGTCTGTGTCTTTATGGCAATGCTATTTAGAGGTAATCATCCAAAAGACTTCATGTTTATGTATTAACATGTTTTCAGTACAGATTTTAAACTCTCTCATGCTGCACTTGTGGGTAATAATGAGCTATAATTCGGGGGGGTTAAGTAGTGGGCAATGACTGTCAAGTTGATACACTGCTTGATGCTAATAGCACAATAACAGTAATAGTAACATTAGTAAAGTCGGAGACTGCTGACTGCTCTGAGACTCTGTTTCCTTCGTTGAAAAAGTAGAAAACACCATTTTGTTGGGTCTGGAAAATGTGCTCCTTCCAAATGTGCGTGCCGTTGGAATTGATTACCAGCAAAAGCAGTACTCACTGTCCGATCCCAGAGCCAGATCCTGTCTTGTCTCATGTGTGCCGTGTCCGGTGGCGCTGCTGCTGGCTGTGTGCAGGGACCAGCTCACACCTGACTGGGGATCAGCCGACCAGCCACACAAGCTCTGCTCGAAGTCACACACGGCTGACAGGGATGGAGCGGTCGCTGCAGGACAAGAAAGACACACAGACGTGGGACTATTTGCTTACAGTGACAGAAACAGAAGTTGCCTGCTTTATTTTGACTTAATTCAGAAAGCTCTTTGCACCCCGTCAAATAATGGCTGGCTCCTCTTTGTTTTGATAGTGGTTTAGGAGCGAGTCCCAATATGTTTAGATGAAAGAAAAAGACAAAAAAAAAAAGAGCAACACTGCAAATAGGTTCAAAGGAAGAAAATATTACGTATCACTATCAAACGCATTCTCTACAATGTTGGTACAGAAAGTAGAGCATTATAAAATGCACCTGTTTTTTCTTGACGGCTGTTAAATTGCTGAGTTAACTTGTGTAACAACAACATGGATGAACAAAGACCCTTCCAACTTCTGTACTCCACCGTGCTAAACATAAACTTCAGTGAGGTCACTTGTGTGACACTCACTGACCCGTAGCTGTTGAGTGACATTGCCAGTATGTGTGTCAATGTGTGTGCATGAGGAGGCGAGATCCTCTGACTGAGAGCTTATTTTCACTCAAACTGAGCTTCCTGTGGGACACTTGAATCCAACAGACTTCAAAGCCCAGAGGCCCTGTGGTGTATGGTGACATCATGAGTTTGACCTTAAGAGTATGAGTGTGAGCGCCAGCAAGCGCGATTATGTGTGTGGTAGATGAGAGACAGGGAGAAAATAAACGCATGTGTGCATGCAACAAATCTGCACGAGTGAGTGTGGACATCTTGAGTGTGAGGGTGCTTGAATTGAGTGTTTGTGTGTGTTAGTTTGTCTGAGTACCTGGTCTCATAACAGCAGTTGTCTGTTCCACTCTGGGAATGGTGGGGGTCACTGTGTCGGGTACGGTGGTAGCTTCTGTCAAAAGAAAAAATAAAAAGGTGACAACAGAACAGAATGAGGTGATGTGTATTACATCACACTTTATTTTAGAACATTAGAATGCTAATGTTCTTTAAACATTCTTTAAACATGTTTTTTTGTTTTTTTTTTTTTTTTAATCAGTGCTTGAGTGGAGAAATTCTTGACTCACACTGAACACATCTGAGCTCTGCTTTTCCCAGTTTCTTCTGCCACTGCTTCACTGAACACTGGGGATAGAGCTGTGTCCTAACTGTACAGCTGTGACATGTGGGCAAAGCATTATCTTCTAACTAATGATGTTGTTGATGACATACACACATCACTGTTGTTCTCTGGCACTGCGTGTTAAGGCTGAAGTTCATCACAGTCTGGGCAGAGGAAAGGAGCTGGCACTCAGCTGAAGACTGGGCCTCACCACTCATTCTGTCCTCTGCAGGTTGGCACCCGCGTCACCCCAACATAGACGTACATGCACGCACGCACAAAATCCTGTGATGATAGATGCTGCACTCAATCTGACCTTGGTGCACAGCAGCATGCAACCATTGTACGATAGATCAAACAGACGCACACACACACACACACACACAAACACACGTCAGCAGTGAGGTATGTCAGTATAACCCCAAGACCTTCTGGTCTTAATAAGCATTTTTCTACTGTTGGTTAAGATTCCTTAAATGTCCCTGAATGTTTTAGCAGCTCTTTTTCTGTCTCTCTTTCACTCTCTCTCTCTCACACACACACACACACACACACACACTGGTATATAGCCTAAGCGTGTGTCTTTATATTGACGTAAGCGAACACAAGATTGGTTAGTGTGGAACAAGGTTGACACCACAAACCTCTCACCAAATTATTCTCAGAAGCTACTTCTTTCTCTCTCTTTCTTTCTGGCATTTGTTCCTTGCTCTACCTTTCTTTTTTCTTTCTCCTCTTCATCAAACCTTCGACTCTACAAATCTCCCCCAGTTCTTCCATCCTCAATCGGCATTTGCCACAACAAATCCGACCGGTTTCAGTTCTGCTGCGCAAAACCCCAATCAACACCACAAGAAACTCTTTCTACACAAATACACAATCAGGCTTTCTTTTCCTCTGTCCTTCTCTCCATCACAGAAGTGAAACCCTATCCAGTGTTGTTTCTGTATTACCACAACCACAATTTTCTTTTCCATAACTCTTTCACTGCCTCTCTTTCTGTCATCTCTCCCTGAGGCATATTTAGATTTCCACCCGTGCTTTGCTCTCTTTCTTTGTTAAGACTGTATCTATTTCTTTTGCTCTTTTCCTACAATTTGTTTCACTCCTCTTAACTTTTCAGGGTTCTCTCTGTGCCGTAACTCTGTCTGGTGTTATTTGCTGTCCTGTCTAACCACCAGCTCAGTAAATCCGAGCCCACCATTGATTTACTGCTTGTTTTGTTGTTCTAGATGTTTCCATAACTTGCCTGGTGGTCGCTCTCTCTGTCTTTCTTACGCCCTCTCCTCTCCTTACACCCTGTAAGGAGTGTGTGTGTGTTATGCTTAGTGTGAACTCCTAACCTTTGCCAATAGCCTTGAGTTCTTTTCAGTGTCTTGGTCAATTTATTCCTCTAGTGTGTATCGTGTGTGTGCATAATTTTATTGAGTTGTTTACATAGACTGCTCAAAATGAAAGTATGCAGGATTATTATGTAAGACCAACATGAGTGGCCTCATATTGCTGTCCCAGCACATGCACACACACACATATACACAGTCGAACACAAAATTAGATATTAACATTGGATAAGTAGCTCCCAGCTGCTGACATTAAACTGCTTTAATTTGGTGCCCTTTACCTCTGTAATTAGCCCCCCATATAGAGGGGAGGGAGGTAGATGAGAGAGAGAGGGAGAGAGAGTAAGACAGAGAGATGAATCAGGGAACATAACCCTTTCCACCTCTCACCACCATTTTCCTAATTAGTGACCACACACAGTTCCTGTTGGCCTCCTATGTCTATTTCCATCTCCTCTCCACTCATCTAATCCCATTCTGCTCTTTGTTGCTCTCCCCCTCTCCTTTCTTACTCCTTCGTCCTCCATGAGGATCTTCACTATAGCATTTCTAAAGGTCAGTATAATTATTTACATAAATTACTTTGCAATCATTCTTTATTTTACGTTTGCTGTTGTAGATAATATATAAAAATTGTATATCTTCAATGGGTTAGTGCTGGAAGTGGAAGTTTTTTTCCTTTAATCATTTTAGACTAAGGGGGGAATTGAAGTCATTGGTCTGAAAGAACTAAGACTCTAACAGCTGCTTACTGCAAAGTGTTCCTCAACAACATTGTGTTAAAGCAACTTGTCGTGACTCTCTGGCTCTTTCTCTTCCTTCACATGCACACTTGCACACACACACAGACGCATTTGAGCGCACACACATACACACACACCTCAAACTGAGAAACAGAAGGTGGCCAGAGTTTTCGTTTTAAACCTGCTGACTGAGCAGGGCGAGGCGGAAACAGAGAGGCGAAGACTGTTCAATTATGGAAAGAGCTCTGGGTATAAATCTACCTCTGTCAGTCTAAATAATGACTACTGACACAGTATGTGAGTTTGTGTGTATGAGTGTGTCTGAGAAAAAGAGGGAATATCGTCACTCCTCACATTATTGGTGACATGGTGCCTGCGTGGGGTGGAGGGGGGTTCTTTTATTCAATAACTATGTGATTGAATGACAGACTAAATGGCAGCATATTTGTATAGCCTGGTAAATGTCCCATTTACTGTAACATATCTTACTGACTTAAAGGTTCCTTAATTTTGCTGAAGTTTGTATTCATCCACTATTTACAGTACACCACTCAACAGCTTGATAAACCTGCTCTAAGTTCTTTCCAAATCGGGACATAGCAAATGGTACGTGTTTGTACATTGCTGAGTATGCTAGGCATTGAAAGGGTAGCTGAGCCCTTTGTGAATGGAAACTTGGAAACTAGTAAGTAAAACTGATTTTAGTCATTGAACTACCAAGAATGGGGCCGTTAAATGTTAAAAGTATGACATCAAATGAGAAGTAATGGTGGAAAACATGAGTGTTTTTGGATGAAATTCATGCCAGTAATCTGAATGGCAAATCAGACAACTGTACTTAAAAACCAAAAGTGCAGGTTTGATTTGTATCTGGTTTAAAATGTTAGACTAATTATGACTCCCTCTTCTGAAGATGAGTGGGTGGGAAAATGAGTTCTTTGCAACAGGAAACTCTTTCCAGACTACATGCTTAATTAGCCCATTGTACAGTGAGCTACCAATAATAGCGGGCTTTATGGTAAGTGCTGCACTGGACCACAAGTTTTAATGTCTAGTAGACGGGGAAAGCACGGTTTCTGTAACCCAGCAAAGTGTATTGGTGTTACAGACTAAGCACATCACTGTGGGTAAAAAGCCAGCCATTATAGAGCATGGCTAAAAGGCAGAGCCATGAGTTAAACAGCTGAGACACGATAAGCGAAGATGCTCTTTATGCCAGGGAGCTACTGACAGTGAATTCCTCATTAGTCCATTGTATAACAAAGCACCACAAGGTATGTGATTGTAATTATCACCTTAAGCGTCAAGCTAAGTGCGACAACAACTGAGATGATAAAAAGAAGCTGCTGAATGGCTAACTATATCAGTGAACCATAGTGAGGCACAAAGGCAATGATTTTAAGTGTGGCAAAAACTATTACACAAGTACACCATTAAATTCTCTGGAAAAGAGACACACAGCTTCTACCATCATCGAGCAGTAATTCTGTTGACAAGGATATGGCTTCAGCAACTTCCATGGTCCAATCAGTGCTTTTCTGGCAACGCCATATTGCAGGTCCATTGACAGAATGGACATATTTTGTGGTTTTCTGAACAGGACGGAAAATACCGGTTTATCCTTATCCCACCCTGAAGACGTTTCCAACATTAACAAGCATCAAGCAATATAAACAACTTAATGATCCACCATGCATGGACCAATGGATGGACAGACATATTGATAGATAGGGAAAGAGAGAAAAACAGCAGCAGTAAAGCTGGAAAATGCTGCAGAAAACACGATGAAACAAACCTAAATATTTATATTGGCAGGACATAAGTTTTTTTTTTTTTTTTAGCAGACAGACATTCATAAACATACAGTCACCCACAATGAACCCGTGTCCAGCGCTAAGTGTTTCAATGTGTGATATCTCAAAGAAGCAGAAGGAAAAGATAAACTTGATTGTCCTCCTGAAGTGAAACAAACACGATCATATATGGTTTCCAGTAAATGACGAGCTTCTTTGGCCTTGTGCTTGATTTCCAGGCTTGTTATGTTTGTTGAGACGCACAGGAACAGCCACAGCAGTGCAACCAGTTAATTGAAACCCTTCTGTTGGGGTGAGCTGGTGATTTATTTTGTCACTAAGGCGCCCCCAGTGCTCAACATCATTCCTACTACTGGTGTCTTGTAAAAACTCAGAATACTTATCTCTTCAGGAACCTAGGTTTCAAAAGCAGCTTGAAAATGTTGCATGGTTGAGGCTGGATTGTGGGTGGGTTCTTACAGTAGCAGGACAGAGGCGACAATTTCATGCTCTTAATGGGAGTGGAGTCAAAGAAGGCACAGACAGGGTATGCCTGCATGGTCTCCCTCCACAGCAGGCTCAGGCCTGTAAAACTTTATAAAATTAAGTAGCCTATAGTTCTTTCTTTTAATTACAGTAAGCCACTCTTTTGTTACTTTTGTGGTTACTTCTTTTGTTAAGTTTTAATTACTCTGGATGAAAAATTTATCAAAAGTGAAGTTAAACAATTATTATTAATAATGACTCGGTAATACTATACGACTAGCCCTGCTTGCTATCTGAATAATGTAGTGAATGACTGACAGGAGTCATGGATTTGTGAAAGTAAAATGCCTGCTGTTGGTGGCATTTATGTAATCTCATTGATCTCCGGGGGAGGAGGGAGAAAAGATATGAGGATGCGGAGCTGAGCAGAGACATGAGTGGGTGTAACTCAGGACATATCCCAATCACATGAAAATGTTTGGACTGGAGCTCACATGTGATAATAATCCGCAATGTTAGACACACTCACACACACACACACTAGGTTAAACTGGACCCGGCTGGACACCTGGAGCAGCAGACCCTTTCAAACTAAGTGTGTGTTTGACTGTGCTCCACGTCCGACAACATCAGCATGTCAGTACCACTATGTAGTCACTGCCACAGATTGTAATTCAAGTTATAAACTCACTGTCATATCTAACCTTTATCTAGATGTCGTACAACCATCTTTTACAGGATAGGCCACTTTGATTCATTCAGAGAAGCTGTTGAGATATTTCAGAGATCCAAACAGGTACACAGTCCGTCATGAGGCCAACCTGTTTAAGTGGTCTTTAAGTGGAACAGACAAAAGCCCTGAGCTTTGAATGATACTGTCTACCAGCTGTAGTCCCACTGCTGGGTTAATCATTGCAGTTTTGTTGAAAACGCAGCATTGAGAGGTATCATTTGTATCCCAATCCGGTTGGCATTGTCAAAGATTTCATGACAAGTGAAGATCTGTGATACAAAGAGCAGCAGCTGATGAATGAAAATACACAAAGCTTCTTTCTATCTCTCTCTCAGTAACCACCCCATAACACTGTAGTCTTCAATGGAGACGAGAAACTAAATTAATGAATGAATTTACAAAACAAAGGACAAACCTTTGTCATTATGCCAAACAGGTCTCTTGTGTCGCCGTATCTATGTGTGTGAGTGTGGGTATGTGCCTACCTGCCAACTGCTAAGTGTGGAGAGAAAGAGATGAGAGAGAACATGAAGATGTTCTGATAGCTCAGTCATTTAAAACATCAACAAATCCGGCAGCTCCCTGTTCACGTCAAATAGGTTACAAGACCTAAATTACATGTTGCCACCATAGCTAGCGTGAATGATTAGAATGAGCCACGCTATAATATTCTGTCTTTTTGTTTCTGTTTTCGCACTGAGGGTTTTGGCGCAATAATGAGATGTTAAACTACATTATTGTGTGTCCCCCCTCCTCCCCGCAAGAACCCCTTGATCCGTAATTTTGGATTTCTTCATTGTAATTGGCTGCTGAGATTGTCTCTCCCATGTGAGGAAATTGTTTTGCAGCCCCAAAGGCAGGTCACTATGCTTCACTGCAAAGTATGAAAACAATACTGGGCCAGTAATGGAAAAGCAAAGTCTGTATGAGTTTGCCAGAGCTGATATTTAAAGGATATGAGGTTTGTGACTGACTTCACATTCTATTGTCTTTGTCTTAGTCTGAAGCAACACAACCTTCTGCTGACTCACAATTACACCATCTCTGTACAATATATTCTAATAATGCAGGTTCACTTACGAGAACTGTTGGAAGGAGGTAGCTTTGTTATAATGCTATTCTAATAGTAATAAACTCAATAAAATGCCACAGTGATCTCCTCATTAGAGGGTCCATGTTCAGGGTCCACAGGAAACAGAGAGAAATAATAAAGGTCTGAAACCAGCCACTGAATAATAGAAAGGCCCCCCTCTGATTGCTGCATCCACCGCAGACTGGTCTCTGTGTGTGTACGCTTCTGAGTGCCTTAGTGAACATGTGATTGCCTCACACAGCTGAAGTCTCCTCTTATTTATTCATCAGTTCACCAAACCAAGCCAAGACAAGGCAGGGCTGCAGCCTGACTGCATAAACTGAGGGGTCAAAAAAAAGGAAGGGGAACTCCCGCAGCTCAAATTTTATAAAAGATGAAGGCTGGCCCTTTTTATGTGATGTCCACCATGGTGAAATAATCAGATGATAAAAAAACATGCCTTTTACTGTTTATGCCTCCTGCTCAGAGGAATAGAAAGCATTAGATTGACAAAGGAAAACTGCCTCAAAGAATTTGATTTGAACTCATTTAGAGGGGTGCTGTTAAGTCTTTTCCTGTATGACTGCATCAATCTTCCGGTCTGTGTGTGTCTATGTATTGTTGCACTCCAGTTATGTGTGTGTGATTAGTTGTGCTAATGACTTATGTGTAAACAACTGTCTTCAGCAGAGCAAGGCTGATTCACTTAAATATCTCATCTTGTGTCACAACTTAGCACTTATTGGTGAACACGAACACACAGACACACACACAATGCAGAAGAGAAACCAAGTCTTTTTTGTGTTTCCTTTGGTTCTGTTTTCATTGGCTAAATAACTGGTGAGATCATTCTTTTTTTTTTTTTTTTTTTCATTTCATTTTGTGTGGCGGCAATTAAAAAACAGAAATTCAACTGAATCAACTTGCTGGAAGCCACCAAGATGCAGAATAGTTTTTATGTGGCATTTAGGAATTTAGGATGGCAGCACAAGCAGTTGCTGTAGCGATCATGTGAATTGGGAATAAACCGCTATCATGTCTAATGCAAGAATTGCACCCAGAGGGAAAACATCTGGCATACAGACACAGACAGCCAGATGAGCAGACAATCAAAGCAACTCCAGTAGCCAAGAGGTTGATCCGTACTGCGTTCATAGAGATGATGGCTGCAGATAGGATGCATATGATGTTATTAGGTGCAATAACGAGCAATGTGTTTGAACAGAAAAAAACACTGCCAGCGCAGTCACATAGGTAAGAGCCAGTATGAGCCGACACATTAATTTCTTTTAGAAGGAAATAATTTGTTTCCATTCTGGGTAGACAACAGTCAAGGTAAAGCTTTGGCTTTTACTTTGTTGTGCCTGAGGGTTTCACATCAGTGCACTGATATATAGATTGTGCTTACTGCCGGTCACCTGGAAGTCCAACTTTTAGGTTTCCTCATTAGGGATGTCATTAACTGCGATAGATTAAATTAGAGCCAAGTTTGAAACCACAAAGTGTAATGAGAAAAAACTCTAAAATAGATGTAGAAGAAGTAAAAGGGCTGTAATTGCATATAATATAGCTCTGTCCACGCATTATCCTGATAATACAATGTGATCTTAAAACTAATCATTTGTTTTTCAAAGTAAAATGTGTCCCTTGGCTAAACTGTAAATCTCCATTATGCCTTTTTCTTTTTTTTTCGTCCAACGTATCCATGGTAACCTGTTCAAACCCCTGTTAACAGGGGAGGAGGCCCCTTCTCTTCTCATCATCACCAGACTCCTGCCTAGTCCTGGCACTTCTCGGATATATTGTTCCCTTTGGGTTCTCCTCTCCCCTCTCTCACACGCTCACAGACACACACACACACACACACACACACACACACACAATCACGCAATTCTAGTGTGTGGCCATCAGTTGCAGCCATCACCGTACTTCATGTCCACTGGGAAAAGCTACGTGTCATTTTCTGTTCTTCTCTTCACCTGTAATACGTCACGACCTGACTGAAGCTATAAAAATTTAATGGCACACGGGGAGAGGAGAGGGGAGGAGAGGAGACGATAGCTGTGAAAGTCACATTTTTAACAGGTCGTCTTTCTCTAATATGTTCAGTTTTAAGATGGAAATGGTGTATTTGCACTCCAATTATATCAACACAACTTTAGGGGCAGGGAGTCTTGTGTCATTATCTCGTAAATTTATGCAGCATATTATTATTGCTAAGGTTAAGCAATCAGTACAGACCTTTGGATGAAAGTCTGTTGTATTATTGAAGTTACCATGCATTTGTGAATTTGTTTTCCGCTGTCGACAAATAGCACATATCAGTGACGTACTGTAATAAATACACTGCTAGATAATCACATGTATAGGTAGGTGTAATAGTTTGTATTCATCATTGGATACACTAAATAACCTCTCTCTTGATAAACAACTGTTTATGCTGATCAAACCAAATAGAAAATAAATCAAATGAATTGGTTGAAAAAGAAAAGTTGATGTTTTGCCATCACTAAGAGAGGAACTGATGGACCGGAATGGAAAAAAAAAACTGTCTTTCATGGCACTATAGCTACATGCTATTCACATAATAGGCTGTGAACACGGTATGGAACAAATACACAGCTGGCTATTATTAGTAAAAAGTCCCTTGACCTAGACATGTTAATCCCCGTCCAGACATGTTGCAAAATCTCCTATAGAGTAGGATGATTAACATCAGCCAGGCAATGCACGAGTGAATGACGTATATTTTTATAGCAAATACTGTAAATGCAATATATATTTACTGCACATGTTGGCTGTAAATACAAAAGCAGACATAAAACTATAAACAATGGTCGATTACAATACAGAAGAATAAGCATGCGTGTGCACGCACACACACACACACGCACACACACACACACACACACACAGTATCAGTAATTTTAATGAGATACTTCAGCTGTGTGGTATTTTATGTCAGACAGATATATGAAGGATACTACATCCACTGTGTATCAGCCTGTTTATCTGTCTATTCCTATGTAGGTGCAAAATCGTCTGCCTCACTGAAAGTTCAACTGTTTGCAAGATGTGTGTGTATCTAGCTTTGTGTTATGGCTTACCAGGCAGGTCACAGCCGAGGACCTCCATCCTCATACCAATCCCAGCAGGCGACCACCTCTCTGGAAAGACTCTGATGTATTGGGCCACTATCTCATCAAATCTACGCACCTCAGGAGTGTCATAGTGGCTGTTCCCTTCGAAAATCTGAGAGGAGGGAATCAAAGGGATGTTGATAGGCACGTCATTTGTGTTGAGAGGTATAAGATTGTTTTTCTGTTTTCATTTCACAACAAGGAGCAAAGTAAGATAAAACATTTCCCCTCTGGTAAGAATGTCTTCCTGTCGGTTTTGACATTCCTGGCTCATATACTGAACAGGATTTTTTTTTTTTTTTTTAATGCCAAATTTCTGTTGCTGGCTTTTTTTTTAAGGTACAGTATGTAGGACTTAAGGGGTACAAACCATGGATTGGCAACTGGGACTCATGTCAAGCATAAGAGCGGGAGAGTGGGTGTGAACACTGATACACCAGTTGGTGGCGAAGACAGCACAGTGGATGAGCTTTCTGAGGCAATTGAAAAACGTGTAAACAGCAGAGGCAATCCAATGTAGTTATTTAATTTCGCCGCCATTTAAATCTCGTTGTAAAACAGTAGGAAAATGGCAAGCTTGTCTTTCTTAAGTCATATGACACTCCTAATCAGCATTGTTCCCAGGCACAGTTTGATGTGCCATAAAAATAACAACAGAGGGTGGGTTTCCTCTGATTTTCATGTAATTTTCTGATTCTCTCCTGCAGAAGATTTATTACAAGCTGAGGACAGACTTGACTTAGCGAACACTAGAAGAAAAAAAAGAAAAAAGTGGGCTGTGAAAGTTGTAATATTGGTTTCATTAATTGAGTTGTATCTTCAGCCTTCTCTATTCTTTTCTTGGAATTTTAAAAACCTATGATGTATCTCCCAGGATGCTCATTTAAAAAGTCAGACAGATGAGAGAGTACAGGGTTTTAGCATCAGGAGGAAAGCCAGGCACTAAGTAGTACTATTAAAGAGTTTTAAGACTGATTTTCAGAAAAGAGGACAGAGTTTAAAGTGCCCTGTCTCACAGTGTGTTAGATTGCCAGCAGTGTTGGGTGGTGATGCAGGAAAGACATTTTTAATTAACACCCATGAGAGACAAATACAGCGTGAGTGAACGAGAGGATAGAGAGACAGAGGGAAGCAGAGAGAGACAGTACAAAGGACTTAAAGAGAAGCAAAGACGGAGGCAGGGAGAATGAGGAGTGAGGTGATTAAATTGAATTATTATCAGAGCTGAGGCTGTAATAAAATTTCTTTTTTTTTTTTTTTTGCTGAAAATGACGAGGCTGAGAGAGAAGGAGCGAAACACACAAAGAGGGAGGGAACGAGAAGGAGAGTGAAGAGGGATTTAGTTGAAAGACAGCTATAAATAAACCACCAATCAAGAAGAACTGACAGCGACAGTCAGAGAGAAGACAGCACATATGTATGTGTTGGACAGTGTGATCGAGGGAAAGTGTGTGTGTTCCACTTCTTTACCTTAGCAAACCCAGTCTTGCTGTCAATGATGTGGGTCCAATCTTTGCCGTTTAAGCTGTGTGCCAGTTTGTACTTTCTGACAAATGCTCTATTCTCAGCACTGGTGCTGCCCTCCAGCCCTCTGGCACCCTGGGTAATAATGCCACGCACCATTTTCGGCACACCAAGGTCCACCTACAACAGAATTAATATTGTTATCTGCGCCAAAATACCAAACTCTGGCACCCTGCGTTTACTCTGAGCTTGCATATGACCAATCGTCTATTTTGCATTAAGCCTTGGAACTAGATTCTTCTCTTGGGACTGGATGTGTGGCTGGTGTTGTTGTCCTGCAGTTTGCCTGCTGCATCTTTGGATTTTGCATAATATTGATTCCTTCTTTCAATCTTTTCTTTGATGTTGAAACGGTTTATTCCCCTAATATCCTCTGAAACTGCCAGTGTTTGCTGAGACACAGAGTGGCTTCTTGATGGAGTAAACTCTTCAGTGAGTTTTGCCATTGGGAACAAGGGACTAGATCTGTAGAACATGTTCTCTTAAAAACAATATCACTTATGAGGTTATACTGACTTACCTGTAGCCACTCTTCTCCAGCTATGGGCTGTGTTGGGTTGGGGAACCAGCCCGACCGACTGGCCACCAGCCTGGCAGCCCCCATGGAGCCGTGAATATCCCTCATGGAGGATGCAGAGATCTGGGAGTCAGGCAGCACCCCAGACAACATACCCTGCAGTTCTGAGCAGGGGGCATCTAAAGAGGACAGAGGCAAGGGAAAAGTATAAGAATACTTTATGTCTATCATTACATGGACTGATTGATTTGTGGGAAGGGGATTTCTGTTAATTTTGCAATGCTACTATAATCACTCTACGCAGGGAGTGAACATTGATGGTTATCAGGCAGACAGTGTTTGGAAAACTTTGCTCATTTCTCTCAACAGCAACAGATTGAACTTTCAGCTGCCAGAACTGCAACAATCAAAAGCCTTGGACAAAGAAAATCTTATTACCGTGGGAAGACATATATGAATTTGGTCATTTCTTGCGTTAAAAAAGAATCATGTTCGATCTTTCTTGAATAATTCAACCCACAAAGACTTTTTAGTTGACTCAGAAATAATATAACGTTGACATGAAAGTTAACCAAATGATTACTGAGGTGGATTTCATGTGTCTGGGAAATGAAAATGTGAAATGGAATTAAGAGGTTAAGAAGGTAGGTATTTCAGTGAGAAAAAGCTTTGGAAGGAGTGTAAACATGCCAATATATGCCATTCATTCCTATTCTTGCTGGATAAATGGCATTGCTGCAGATTTACAAGAGAGAATGTGACTTTAGGAATCAGGTATAATTTGCCATAACCATTTAATCTCCTCTTGGAGCGAGACTCTTGTGTGATGGTGACACAAATTGTGAAAACAAAAACACCAACTGCTGTGTTGTGATGCTGTAGCCCTTCTGAACTGCTTTCCATCAACCCATTCCTACTGCAAAGTTGATGCATAACTTTAACTGAGCTATGAAGGGGGTTTCCTCATTGGCAATCAAGCCAGAGAACTCCCAAACTAAAAAACTAAATGAAAGCATGTTGCACATCAAACAGATATGGTTTATAACACTGACAAATGTGATTTAGTCTTACAAGCTGTGGAATATACTATTGTCATAAATAAATTACATTAATAAAACAAAGGGAAGCAAACAAAGTGACAACATGGGGAGGAAAACAGCGATATAAAAAAAAGAAGAGGAAAGATAAAAGGGGAGGATGAGGAGTTAAAGGACAAGGGAGAGATAAAGAGACAGACAAAAGGTCAATCAGAAAGATGGACTGAAAAGAAGGCGCATGAATAGAAAGGGTGGGAAAGATAGAGGGAGATGCGAGTGAAAAGAGAGAGAGAGGATTGACAGTGGAGGGTGACAGTGATTGATGGTGACATTCTACGGGGCTTTGTGGAGATGAAAGTTTAATGTTGTGACGTCGTGCCTCACTGTGGTAAATAATGGATCAACAATAAACAACAACAGCTTCAGCCGTGCCACATGAGCTCTGTCAATCTCTGTAACAGAGCTGGAAAATGATTAGCCGGAAGAAAACTCTATTATTCTATTTTTTTTGTTTGATGCTGCTTATTCTTGCATCTGTCTGCCTAGGCACTGACTGCACTACAGTAGGCACTTTCATACAGAGGTGCAGTGGGAGTCAATGGATGTATCATCTCTGGAGATAAGAGCAGCAAAAATAGCCAGATATCACACACCAGCAGGAGAACCCTTAAACCTCTCTCTCACACACATACACACACTCGAACACAAAACAATATGTGTACCTGCACATAGCAGTTGCGAAGTCTAGGTTTCTCACACATTTGTTTTCAGACATGCTCCTTATGTTCAACTCAAACCTACACACACACACTGACACGGTGCTATTCTTGATAACAGGGTAACAGAAAAGCTGTAAAGTACAAGTCCATGGCCTGTCCATTATACACACAAACGTGCACACCATATACTATACAAGTCTGGTGAGAAAAATGATAAAGGTGGCAAAAATGAATGATTGAGTGGTTCTGCGGGGCAAAAATAAAAGGAGATTAAAGGAGGGTAGAAGAAGGGATTGAGGAAGGAAGGAAGGAAGGAAGGAAGGAAGGAAGGAATAGCTGAGTGAGGCAGGGATGTCAAGGAGAAAATGAGAGAGGGGCGAAAGGGGAGTGAGAATGAAAGCTGTCAGCAAAGGCAGAGTAAGGACAGAAAAAAAGCGGAATGTGAAGGAAGAAAGAAAAAACTGAGCAACACTGAAGAATGATAGGTAGAAAGTGAGGAAAAAGTAAAGGGAGAGACATAAATGTGTGATTTAAGTTAATGACATGTCACTGACTGACTGCTTTATGTCTGACTTTATAGGCCTGTGTAGGGGGTTATCTCATGCCCCCAGCAGTTGTATTCATGGGTGTGCTTGTCATGATGTCTATGTGCGGGGGAAAAGAATACAGAAAAGATACCGTATGGATATTAGATGCAGTATTTGGTTCAAAAGTATAAAGTTTCCTCAATTTATAGAGCTATTCTACTGAGAGTTTGGCACAACAGTTTGTTTTGCTCTGAAGCAACAAACTCTTGTCATCCTCTCCGCTCTCACAAAATGTCTGGCTCGTGATGGAGTGCTGACATTCCAGTGTGGCAGACTTCCTGAAAAACAGAAATGGCCAAAGGATGTGTTGAATGGGTTTTCAATGCTGAGGGTAGTCGGTAAAGGAGGGTGATGTATAATGCAATTTCAGATGTTAAAACAGGGTAAAAATGGGCACTTTTTAGAAAAGAACAGGCAAATTTACCAGATATATGCCATGTCCATATCCTTTCACCTGCCTCCTATCACACTCACACAATGGAACACACACACACACACACACAAATGGCAACATATTGTTTTGGTGTGATTGTGATTTGTGTGGATGCTGAAATAGCTCTCCTAGATAAGAGCATATCTGTCCCTCTCAACGGCCACTTCGGTGGCAGCAGAGAGAGGCCCTAACCTAATAATGATACAGGGGAGATGGAACACACACAC
This sequence comes from Echeneis naucrates, assembly GCF_900963305.1. Lineage (NCBI taxonomy): Eukaryota > Metazoa > Chordata > Actinopteri > Carangiformes > Echeneidae > Echeneis > Echeneis naucrates. Next base: position 16,576,249 of record NC_042531.1, on the reverse strand, counting down.
ACACATACATCCCGAAATGGATTGAAACGCTCTCTCTTTTACCATTTCTGGAACACACACACACACTCTAATTAAGTTTTATCTATTTATAGTATTGAGCTGATTATGCTGGTTGAAATCGTGTTTGTTTGCCAGGGCTGCAGATGAAAGGCGAGAGCCTGTTACTCTCTGATGTTATCACCCACACATCACACTCTAGTATTATTCTATTAGGACAGAGAGTGTTTCTTTTTGTGTGTTTTAGTATGTGCTGTGTGAGTGGGAGACGGAAAAAGAAGATATGTATATGAAAGAGTGAGGCCAAGAGTGTGAGTGCACATGAGAGTTGGTGTGATGCATGCATGTGAAAGGCAGAGAAACAGATGAGAGAAATGAGAGAGGAGTGTGAGGAGAAGCACTGGATGGCTTGATGGACAGACAAATTATGAATTATTTATCATGAGATTATTTGAATGGGCGGAGAAAGGAAAAGAGAACCTTTCACATTTGACTGTTCTTTTCCTGGTCATGTTTCCTAAGAGTTATTTTTGCTGCGGCCCACCTTAAGACCTCCTGTAAAAGTCAATATATGACTGGTATGAAACTTGGCAAGATGACTACTGTGTTTTCTCAAGAGTGAGCCCCATGAGGAGGTTGGCCAAAGAAAAACAAAAAAATGTTGAAGAAACTTTACAAAACAAGAAAGTTTCTTACCCGTGATCTGACAGCCGTAAAGCTCGAACCGGAGGGCGATGCCGTTCTTCCATGTCTGAGGTCTGATCCGGACGAAGCGGGCCAGAACCAGCTGTGGGATCCGATTTAGAACGACCTCTGTGGCATCTGTGTTTGCATGGAAAACCTATAGAGAGAGAGGGAGAAGGGGAGAGCGCATTTACTAATACTGCACAGGAAGAGCAGAGGGAGAGAAAGCAGGGCGCTCTGATGGACACACATCCTCCAGGTCAACGAATATATGAAAAATCCTAAATAAAATATGCAAACATATATTAACAGTTAGCAGTCTAAATTATCTGGTCAAAGGCAACAAACATTTATGGATTAAACTGACTTAACTCAATTTAACATGAGTTACACCAAGACGCAAATATTTATCCTTTTATATATAGTGTCTGTGTAAGAAGTCAAAAGTATGCATGTAGGAAGAAATCATCCTCTTCTCATGTCCTCTTGCCTGAAGCACACGCATTCACACACAGACACACACACACAAACTAATAGAAAAGAAAATATCTTTATTTTTCATGCACAGATGGCTCAGAAAAACACACAGCCACCCAGTAGCATGAAGACACATGATGTGGTATACAGATGTACGCTGCTTCCAGAAGTTTCTCCCCCTGCGTTCTCTCTGTCTCATACACAAACACGCATTCACGCACAAAGGCACGCAGCTATATCTTTCCACCGCCTTACACATTGCCTTCTCTAATTCTCCACCCCACAACATGTTCGCACACAAAATGATTTCCTCTGAAAACACACAAAAATACAGATGAAAGGAAATTGAATGCCAGTGCCTATGGCCAGAAGAATTCTCTTTGTCTCTTGGCACCAAGACTTTATATCTCTGTCTATCATTCAGTGTCATCTCTGTTGGGCTCACTACAGGAAAACACAGCTGGGTCTCTTTCCCCTTTCATTTCACTTTCTTTGCTCCTTCCAGTCAGTCTCTTTATCTCTCTCTCCGTCTCTCCCTGCGATGCTATAAATTAAAGGAAGAAAAAAATCCATCCTGTGTTTCATTACAGAACATCAATAGCTGTTTTCCCTCTGTGTCTCTAATACTCTTTCTATTATGTACCATCAGTACTGAAAACACAACATAGTGTGTTTATTACAGTGAGAAGTAAACCTAATTCAACAGAGCCAAAGGCCTTGCAATTACTTGCTTGGGTAGTCATTTATAGATGTTAGCTCTGTTTTAGGTGTGTGTGTGTGTGTGTGTGTGTGTGTGTATCTATGTGTGCAAATTCACCATTTCTTTCGTGTTGTCAATCGAATAAACTGGCAGACCTGTCAGGGCTGACAGAATATGGATGAAAGTTGTTTTTGACTTGCAGGAACAGGTTGCTGGACTAGAAAGGAATTGAACCAACGACCCACTGGGTGTACAACATATAGTCAGCCTCAGTGAACTTGTGCCCTCAGAGTGGCCTTCATACCAGAAACTGTGACCAGTTAAATGATGGAAACATGCCCAAAGGCCCCAAAAGACTTAATTGGATTGTGGCAGCCAACTGTAATTACAAGTCTGAGTGTTTGTGTGTATGTGCCGGTGTGTAAAAGCGTAATTATGAAGTCTTACTCTTAGGATTCGGGGGGCTGGCGGGTGCTTTCTGATTTCCCTTGGTATGTTTCACAAATTTACACACACACACACACACACACACCATTTATTTACTTTATGTGTACATAAGAATGTACACACTGTACATTCTTTTGTACAGTGTGTACATTGTGTACATTTTGGGTATAACCTTGGTGCCCTTTACCAGCATTTACACTGGCAATGGACCATTTCTCTTTGTCTGTGTGTGTGTGTGTGTGTGTGTGTGTGAAGGATTTCTGAGAACTGCTCACAAACTGTCCATGGACATAAATCTGTTTGTTCCATATTACCAGCTCTGTTTGGGGTCACCAAACAGAGCTGCAGCTTTACTTCAGCAGTTGGCTGACGCACAATTACACTGCCACTGCTGCAACTGCCGCGGTATAATCTCTTCAGTCAATTTTGGTTGTCGATTATCTTTCCAAAGTGATCCAGAAGTGATCTCTTAGATATTTTTAATCAATACTAAGTTGAACTCGAATTAAAATGTAAAATATGCACCATGTAAAAAATTAGCTTTTTTACATGGTGCATATTTTAACTTGCTGTGTGACTACAGTTTTAATCTTCCTGTTTGAGTTTATCAGCCCACACACTTGTTCACCCTATCCTTTGTTTATGTCTTCTGGGCAGCCATGGAATGACAGAGGGAGTTTAGCCTCTTCACAGCAAATCAATAATGTCACCCTGTGAGTTTCAATAGATAATGTATTCAGTTGATAAGCTGATGATAATCGGCCAATTTAGGCTGGCTGTGTGGTGAGAATGTATGGTGAGTAGGTGTAAGGGGATCCGCATACCTGAGGCCTTAAAACTTCAGTAACAATCAGCTAATGGATTACACCTGCAACCCTGCTCAAGCAATTCTGTGTGTGTTTTGTGCAGGATTGTTGCTGAGCTGACGTTTCCACCTGGGTTACAAAGCACAGGAATATGGAAGATGACACCTGGGTGAGCAGATGCTTGACTGGACATCCCTCTTTCTATGTCTACACCCTCGGCTTTTTGTCACACATACACACACAAAGCAGGGACTATGTTCAACAGCAAAAGCTAGTCCATTGTCCATTGAAATGGTTCTTTATCTCTCTGAAGTTCAAAGGTCACAGACATGAAGTGAATATTGTTCTCTCCTTTACTCACACACGTCCCTTCCACTTAACACCCACACTGTGCAGCAGTCAAAAGGCAGCTGACTGGGTCTAGTGGGTTACTGCAGGATAGAAATAGAGCATTATGAGGAATATGTTCAGCACAAGGGAAAGGGAAGAACAAGTGTGTGTGTGTCTGTGTGTGGTCAAGGTTGTGTGTGCATGTGTGGTCATGTCATGGTCCTGGATGGCCACAGCCAGTCAGCTGGCGAGGACCAGTACAGACACGCTGAATTATTGAAATGAAACACTGTGTGTTTTGTAAGTGTGTGTGTGTGTAGAGTTATTAAATAGTAAAATGAACCCCTTCTCCTCTCATTTCATCACTGAGGACACATGAAGACAAATATGTGCACACACACACACAGAGAGTCTTCAGGAGGGAATTGATCTGACTAACCTGACAGCTGGTTCTCAATGTGTCAATGTGTGTGTGCGTGTGTGAGTGTGTCTGTGTGTGTGTGTGTGTGTGTGTGTGTGTGTGTGTCGGGGTGGGGTGGGGTGGGGGGGTGGTGTTGAGATTACAGTGCAAAGTCTCAGAAACCGACTTTTGTCCTTTTCCTGTCTTTTACTTCTGTCTTCATTTGTCACAAACTCTTTTCGACCGTTGTCTTTCAACCTCTCCTTCACGCCTGCCTCTCCTTCCCTTCTTCTCTCAGCCGTCCTCCCTCTCCTCTGTCGTTTTATTTTCTTTCCCCTCTCCTTATATCCTTTTCAGGCTGTGTTGCTGAGACCTCTGATCTATCCCGTGGGACTTCTGGTCAACACCCTTGTCTGCTTTTCTCATTATTCCTCCTCTCCTCCCTGATTTTGTTCATCCATTGATCCCTTTTTCTTTTGCTTCTTGGTTCCCCTGTGAACATTCCCCCCCCCCCTCCCTCTGCCTCCTTCCCTCACTCACTTGCTCCACTATGGACCTCGCTTTACTCCCTCCGGTTTCCTCCCTGTCCACAGCTCACACCCTCCTCTCTCCATCAGTCCAATGCTTGACTGGTTGACCTTTTGCTTGTATTTTTCTATCTTTCTTTCTTTACAATATTTTTTTTTTTCCAACTTTCCTACACTTTCCTTGCATCACCATCACTCTCCCTCCCTCTCATTCCACCCACGTCTCCCTCTTCCATCCTTCTCTCTCCATCCATCCTCCCTCCCACAGATTAAGGTGGGAATAGGAGGCTTTGGTCTTGGCTGTGGTCCAGCAGTGTAAGGTCCACAGACAGCTCTGCCTGCAGCAATTCAGCAGGGCTGTGTAATGACAGTTGTACCACATTGAGCCTAAATGTACCTCAGCCAGCAGAAGGTCTCCAACTCCCCCAGACAAAGATTCAAACTGAGACAACATCATTTCTCAACCTGAGACCCAGGGTCACTGAAAATCTGCTGCTTTCCGCTTGTCATGTGGGCAACCTACCACAACCAGGCCCTCTGCCAGATCTGCTCACTGAATCACAGGACACTTTGAGTTATACAGACAGTGTCATTATTTCTTTTCCCTTCTTGTGTAATGCAAGTTCACGAGACCATCATGAGTGGATATGAAAAATGGCTGCTGTGCAGTAAAAAGGCGAGATGCTGATAAAGAAAAACATAATTATTCATGTACAGAAAGAAAGAACCATGTGTTTTGAGTCGGTTTCTGTCATTTGTAAGCCTTTCAGTGCAATGCAGGAGCAAATGCTGTATAAATATTACTTTTCCCATCTCACCAAAAAGTTTCTGTAAGTTAACATGTATTCCATATGTCCCATCTGGTTCACAACAGGCCTTTAATGACATTATCAAATACATTACAGATCACACAAATCATTGTGATGCTGTGTGACAGCAGTGCCTCTGTGGGTCTGTTTCCATGACTGTGCACAGTGGCTGCTTTATTATTATTTATTCATTTAAGACAAATGTTAACACACAACAAAAATTAGGTTGTAAACATACATTAGTGTGTGCATTTGCTTTTATGTGCATGCGTAACTGTTCAGTGTGTGACTCAAGCACAGGGCAAAACGTTGTACCCTTACTTTTCCTTTTCCTTATGTCAATATGGCTACTATTAATTTGTGTCCTCCTTCAATGCCCCTTGATCATAAAACGCTAATTCAACAATTCTTCTCGATTAACACACACACACACACGCACACACACACACACCCATACACCAAACCCTCACCGTAGCCAAGCACAAAAAGTCATTTGTTCAAGAGGCATAAACTTGCCTGCCTACTTCATGATGACTTTCTCAGCGACACAAAGGAGGAGATGGAGAACGAGTGATGGACTGTCAAGTGAGCACAAGACTGGAAGGATGATGTGAGCAAAGACGTAAAGAGAGTGAATGAATAGACAAGGAGGAAGGAGCTGATGAATGAAGAGATTCTGTGATAAATAGAAGCAAAAGAAACTATGTGTGGAGACCCTTTGGATGGGATGCATAAATATACGGTCAGTTCAGAGCTGGTTCAACAAGCTAAACAGAAAGGAGTTCTTTATATACCTTGCATCAGTTGGAAGCTTAGGTTTAGGAGTACATTAATAATTTGGACATGACGCTGTCATGCAGATTTAAGTTCAGATAAAGAAAAAATATCACCTGGTTACAACTGATCCCTGCCTGAAGTGATCCAGGATCTGCTCTCAATTATAAAAACTATTTCCTTGAATTATCCTGTGAATGCAGACACAGCATTTTGCACAACCAAACTATAAAACAGTCTGCCAAAAGATCCTCTTGGCCAGTGCTGCTGAGTGATTTATGTTCCTTTCTAACATAAAACACACACTCTCACTTATACCCCGAAAGATACAGACAGCTGGGGTGGCAAAGCTTATGCTGACTGGCTGTCTGAGGTGTGTCAGCTGAGAAAGGACATTATGCACCGAGATGCTGACACCATCATTTCATCATCAGATAAATGACCATCAGTCTCTTCACCTTTTTACTCTGCCTGCTCTTTAATTTCTCCCTGCCTCCCTTGGAAGAGAGGGGGCACCACAAGAACTGTAACGAGTCTCTGTATGTATATGCATATGAGTGTGGATTTGTGTGCAGGTACACACGTGTTCATGTGTGTATCTGTGTGTGTGCAAGATAAAGGGGAAATGCTGTACCACAGGCTGCTGCTGATTTATTCTAAACCCTTCTTCCATGACACATATTCGTTTACACATTCACACCGTCATACCACGATATGTCTCCCTGAGCAGTTAGGTCTGCAGCAGCTTTCCAGGGCTTCTGGGGATTCAGGAGGGGGATTATGGGTAGTGACACCCACAACTAGCCTGAAAACATCATCATTTATCCAGTTAAGCGTGTTGGATTTCTATTGTTTCATGGCCTGGTGTCAGCAGACTGATGCTTTTTGACTGACAGGGCTACTGATTATTGATTTTGCTACTGCTATTTTTTATTTCCACTTTCATTAAATCATAATTTCTTTTTATATTTTACTTTATACCACATTAATTAAATGGCCAAGATGAGCATTCTTTTTATTAACTGTCAATCTGTCAATGAAAACTTGCTTGACACTCCCTTCTATGTGTTCTTCTTTCTATCATACCCCGACATATCCCATCTACCTTTCGCTAGGATTCCCTCTGTTTTATCCATCAATCATATCTGTGGGCGTTAGCTACAGCTATAAGCCTTATGGGATCTGCAACCCCAGATGGTTAGCCTTGTGCTCCTGTTTCCTTCTTACAGTAAAAGAAGTATTTGAAGGTACAGTATGCATCTGTAGAAGTATGCAGCATTAGTGTTCGTAAAAGAATCAGGGTTTATAGCACAGATGCAGATGTGGCATCAGACCACAGGACAAACATATGTGACCACTGTAACAGAGGGGAACTGCTATGACGGGAAAAAGAGCAACCATAACCACTGGAATGCTCCTTTACTTAAATTGCAACTGCAACCATTTTAAAGCCTCTCAAAACTGTCTGCTCCGTTTCTACCCACAGCACACCCAGGATGACACATTATGCCTTAACACCTCTGGGAGAAAAAGCTTGGAAACCCTTCCAACCAGGCCAACATGAGGCAGAACTCTGACCGATGAGCGTGCTGTGTATGAAGTGGTATGCAATGATGTAAGAAAATCCCACAGAGCTTGGAGACGTGTGCTGATTCTGGCTTGGTTTTAAACCTGTAAATGAAGCCAATTGAACAGCAGTGGGGTGGCTGGAATTGCAGACCCTGTTTGAATTTTGGGAGCGTGGTCGGCTCTTGCTACATATATTCCATCTCATATTTCCCACTACCTCTTTCATGTGGGTGCATGTCAAGGCGTGTGTGTTGCCTAAGAGCACCCAAACTTTCCTTAATTGCCCCAGCTACTTTGCAACCCAACCAAAAAGATTATTCTTTTCCGCATATGCGTCTGAACATACCTTATGATTCTTGCCAAATCTGTAGACCATCCAGTCCTCACCGTTGGTGCTGACCTCAAGCTTAAATGTGGTGACGTAATACGTCTTCTCCGTTTCCTTCGAAATGGCGCCTTGTGTGGCAATGCCTGTCAGCACCTTCAGAGTATGCAGGTCCACCTGCGAGCCAAGAAGAGGTTTCAATAAAAATAAAAACATTATAAAACAAACAAAAAGGAATGCAAAAAAGCCGATAGCTTTCTCTGTTAGTTGGTGTGTGAAGGAGTGCCGGGCGTAATTCAGTGGTTCAACGAATACCACAATAAATGCAGAAAACATCATGGAAGAAAATTAAAGAAAACAAACACAGTTTTGGATCTAAATCTAACCCTATGTGTACATACATCCCCACAATCTCATGATGGAACTCCTGAAACATTAAAGGTAGACGTGAACTCACAAATGAGTTTATCAGCATCCATCTCTCTCACCTTCACCGCTCTCCTTTCCCGTCTTCATCTCCCTCTCAGTTTCCCTCCTCTGTTTCTTTCTCCTGGCAGATCGATACCAATGACCTGGGGCTCATTTTAATTTCCTCCCATACAATAGCCATAATCACCTCCCCACCCTGATTGTGGATGCTATGCTACGTGTCTGGCATGCAGGTGGATGTGTCACTTGATACATGGGCATGGCTTTGTGCTCAGGATGGGGGTTCAGACTTCTTTATTTCAAGGTCTCTCAAGATGATACATATGTCTTGCTCTGCAGTGCTTGAAAAAAGTGAATCAAGCAGAAAACTGTCTCCTTTTAAATCATAATAATGAAGTAAAAAATATATTTACAGTGCAGCTGAAAATTCTGGGACCACTTTTATAGGCTCTGTGAATTTAAAGGAGCCCATTCAAATATATTATTTAGCAGAGTATATTCTAAAACTATTAATGAACAGCACCTGCCAACAAGCGCGGCTAGGCTGAATTTGACTAAATATTGAAAAATGCATTAAAATGTAAGGATTGCATTGTTGGCAGCACAAGGGAGAATTACCACGACAGGATGTTAATTTCCTGGAAGCTCTTTGCTACTGTGAAATTGATTTTTATAGGATTCATGGAGCTCTACATCACTGAAAACCTACATTTTTCTTATGTTTAATATTTTTTGTTGACGGTTGGTTTGAGCCATTCCCTATCAGACCTGCAACTGTTTCATATTTGCTAATTTCAATGACTGATACGTGCTGGGACTGTGACCTGAGAAGCCGTACATTAAAAAAAAAAAAAAAAAAAAAAAAATTATAAAAGAATGAAAACAGGGAATGCAGACAGAGCCAGGCTGCACACAAGTAAGGAGCAAGGATGAGATACGCTCTACTGTAGGTTGTAACATTTATTCTCCTCCACTGGAGCTGTTGAAATGTGTAGATTAATCAGAACTTGTTATGTGGGTGTGCGCGTGTATGTGTGTACTTACTATGTATCCCACTGTGGTAAGGTACAAAACACCAAGGGAGGTAAAATACTACGTTTGTTATCTGTCAGTGACACAGGTGTTTTAGATTACTTCCAACACACAAATACACAAAAGACACACACACACACAGGCCTGCTTAGGGCCAGACAGAGATCCACCAAGACAACTAATCAATAGTCCGGAACCAAGGAGAGAAACAGACGAGTAGAGGAGGGGTAAGTATTAAGGGAGGAAAGAGAGACAAGAAGAAGAAGAAGAGGAGGCGAAGAACATACAAAAGAGACAAGGGGGTGTCAGAGAGAGAGAGAAAGAGAGAGTGAGAGAGAGAAAGAAAGAGGGAGAGAGAAAGAGTGAGAGACAGGGAGGGGGGGGAGAGAGATGTGAGGTGAGGCTTCCCATGAAAGAGTTGTCATCAATCACAGGACTGTTAGAATAATAGAGCCACCGGGGCTCACATCATCAATCTGCACCACACCTCACTGGACTGGGGTAGCATCCAATAGAATACAATACAACACATATGGAGAGATTTAAACCACACACGTGGCTCCTGAGCCAACATGGCAACACACACATGCCCGAGGTGCATGGACACACACTTCAACAAACACAAAAGGACATTCAGTTATAAGAGACCACAGCTTGCAAGACTCAAGAAGGAGAGGCACTTTGGCATTTCTGACAGCTGGTTGTCAAGACAGGAGCTGTTTTACACACACATATATATATGCACACATTAAATACACACACAAGCACATGCAGGGGCAGTGGCTTCTGCTAGGCGTTAACGCAGGGGAACAGCTGAGAGCCTCTGTGGAATCCAGCAATCTGACCACAACACCAGTGACCAAAGTGTCTGAGAAGCAAACCAGTAGGTAGTAGCTCTGTTTCAAGCCAAATGTCAAACCTGATGTATGCAAAGATCAGATGCCACAATTAACATAAAATCCAAATTAGGGGAGTTCCATAGATTGAGCAGACAATAAAAGGCAAAAAAAAAAACAAAAAAAAAACAACATGAACATGAACATGAACACAAATATAGAAAGAGCTTATCAGCAAATGATTCTTTAATGTCAGCCAATTTTGAGAGTGGGCTGCAGAGAGAGCCTTCAGCTGCATTGGAGGTAAGGCAGGAAGGAAGGGTGAGACTGATGGGACCTTGGCCTTGTGCTGCCTCTGAGCTGCAGTTTCCTTTCTGTATTTTTCTGGCCCAGAGTCTAACAGAACCGCTGCTTTTATTTGACATCTGACTCTATTTGACTATCTGCAACTGTGACATTGTTCCTCTACATTGGCACAGACATTGCTGTCCATGCACAAATTAAAACAAGGCAAGCTGCCTTCAGCTTCCATCTCTGCAGCCAGAAAAGCCATTTCCCACTGGAGCCTCAGTGGCTCCTGCTCTGTTATTAGCCTGAATGCTTCATCATTTCTACAAATATCTTAAAGGTATGATGGGATATTGAAGCTTTGAAAGGGCATGTTAGACCTTAGCTCTGCAAGAAAGTCTGGATGCAGCATTTTCTTTTATTCATTTCTTTTTTAAGTGTCATTGTGTCAGGAAACTCTAGTCTGACAAACAATGAATCTAGTCTTGCAGCTGGCAGTCCAACTCTTAGATCACAATCTCCCAATCAGGGATATGGGAGAATAATAATTTACATGAAAGAAACAGAGAAGAAAACATACTGCTTTGACCACAGAAATCTAATCAGTTCATCCCTCAGTCCTCGTGAAACCTATTGCCAACTTTAAAATAAGGAAAAAAATATTTAATGTGTCACTTCTTGGTTTTAAGGGGGCACATAAGGGGTCAAAAAGGTTATGGAAGTGATATACAAAATGAATCGCTAACTCTTAAAGCTAGCCAGCTATGTATTTACATATAGATTTTTTATATTTTTCATTTACCAAGACATTTGACAGAGTTCATTAAAATACAGATGGAGACAACCAACAGCGTTGATTGAGTTGGGTACAGGAATGGATAGATGTGTGCAGCCTTCATCTTTTACATGTAGTGAAAAGCTGTGCTTGACAAAAACATACCTGTATGTACTCCCTGTTGCTGTCTTCATTAGGTGTCCATGCATTGTCCTGGTAATTGAGTCTGGCCTGTCGTGGCAGCCAGCGGTCATCATAAAAACTCGACGAGGCAGTGATCTGGTCATCGGTGATCTTCCCCGACTCCATTCCGAAGGCATTACTGCAGTGGAAGGCTGGAAGGTACAGATACGGAGATTTAGAAGAGTATTCTGATTGTTTTTTGGGGTTTTTTTTCTGGAGAAGTAGCACATTTGAACTCACACTTACTTTCACTGACTTCCTTGTGCGTCATGTTATATCGAGCCGAGAAGCCATCTTTAGCCACAGCCATGTCCGTGTGGAAAGACAGGGAGAGAATGCCAGTAGATGACTGGATCTCAGGAGGGACCCTGGTTCCACAGTAACGACCAATCTGAGGACCCACTGTCAGTCAAACAAGAATAAGGAGGAGTCATCCATCTGTCCAAGCTCATTTCTATGTGTCAGAATTTATTAGCTCATTTATTTGAGCCATGAAACATGAAGCATCTCACTCAAGCTGAAGTCAAGATGGTTTATGACTGTTTCATTCTTTTATCAATCCCTTCATCCTTCAGTCCTCCTTTCCATTACCTCTATCACTCCCTCCATCCACTGCCATTTGCTCCTTGCTCCACTAGTTAATGTCACCATCCTTCGTCCCTTCATCTATCAATGCAACCTCTAGACTGGACACGGTTTTACAATGTGTGTAAATCCAAGGATCTAAGTGATTCCTTTACTGTCTTCTTCTCTAATACTGCAACTTGTATATGTCAACACAAACAGATGAGTGCGATTTGGAGCCCTGGGGTGTATGTGTGAGGGTGCGCGTCTGTGTGCGTGTCTGAAATGTTGGGAGTACAAGTAGGAGATTCATTCTGCTACGCCTTAACTCCCGGTTCACACACACACACACACACACAGCAAATGAGGAGGCTTGTGAGGGAGGTGGAGGAGGAGGAGGAGGCAGAGGATAAGAAAATAGCTGGCGATCGATCAGTGGTATTGATTTTTTTCTTCCTTTTTGGAATGGGTGGATATTTGAAATAGGGCTCTTGAGCAAATAATGGTAATAACTATTTTCTCTACAGTGGTGGAGAAAACCAGTAGAAATGATTACTGATATCTGCATGGAATTCTGGCCAAACAAACGCAATTTTAAAGGATTTACAATTTAATACTTGTATTTTATGTACCATCATTAACAAAATTTTCTGTCTCCGTCTGTTTATGAATTTAATTTCAGCAGCGTATGAAGCTGGCAGAAGGCACATTTACCCCTTCTCTGACCTCTGCAAACACATATGTGGTTTCAAACAACCACACACACACACACACACACACATAATTACACCAATGCCACTGGTTGTTTAAAAGTGTCATAATTTTGTATAAGTTACAGAGTTCCATGTTCGGAAGAGGTAAAAATAAATCCCGTTCTGCCACAAGGCAAAATAATACAGAAATGGGGTAAAAGAAAAAACACACAAAACAACCACAAACTATTCATATTCAGTCGAAACTTCTAGTCTCTCACCTTCACAGGAAGCACAAGACTTTCAACCTGCCTTCCTCTAGCACTGCTATTTTGCCTGTTTTTTTTTTTGTTTTTTTTTGTTTGTTTATTTGTTTGTTTTTTCTCTTTTTGGTCTTCCTCATTTTCAGCTTTAAATTCTGTTTAACCAAATCTTCTGAAAAAGGAGTAAAGATGCTGTGGCTATTTTGTTTTAAATCATCATCCTTTCCTTCTTCTCCTTCTTCCATTGCTGACTTTTATTCCTCGCCTTGGGCTGGTTCATATTCATGGAATGGAGCTCTTCATACAGAGGACAGCACCATTGTTTGCTCTCCTTTGCTTGCTCCGTCTTTTGCCAGGGAATCTCTTAATACCTTAGAAGATTTGCATATTAAGCATTTTTTTAGACTTCAAATCGTCATAAAGTATTTTCTTCCCCGCCAATAATCTACAAATAACTGAACTGAAATTGTACAATATTTATTTTCCACGATAAATCGCCTTCTTTTCTAGCACTACCTGCTGAACTCTCTTCCTGCTTTCTCCGCTCTTCCAATTCTCATCCCAAAGGCGGATGAGAAGTTTTCTGACCTTCATTTCCTCAGCTCTGCAATGTCTTTTCTTTGTTCCACTCGTCCCAGCAAGCGGAGAGCTTTTCACCTCCCTTCCATCGCTATTCTTTCTCTACCTCTTCCATTTCTTGAAACTCAGTCCAAGGTCTTTGTTTCTTAGATGTCCTTCTAAACTCTTCCCAGTCCTTCGAGCAGCTAGACCAGAAATATCCCCGCTCTCTACCATTCCTCCTCTCACCTCCCCTCTTTTCTCCCTCCTCTTGGCAATTCCTATTTTATTTTCCCCTTGAAAAGTTCTGTTTTTTTTTTCCACAGCAGGTGCCAACATGGTGCCTGTAAGCTTAAGCTTTCATCTACCAACGCATCGCTACTAAAATAGTTGCTTCTCCACCTCAGTCGATAATGATGTAGGCAGGGCAGAATACAAACCATATTCCCTTTGCTCCATGTATTGACTCATGAAGCATGCTTAATGTCAAGATCATCATTATGAGTAGCTTCATCCAAAAGTCTCACCAAAAGGGAAACAAGCAAATGGGATTCAACCAGCATCTCACCTCCTGGAAGTCCGTCCCACACCTCCAGCCAGTCATACTTGCAGTCCCCCTCTCCACCTGGCAGGGGGTCATTCTCAAGGTCAAAGGTGAGGAAGCTGAGGGAGACATCCATGCTGGGAGGGACAATGATGATGAAAGAGCATTCCAGGTTGTGGGGGTACTTGTCAGGGAAGCCCGGAGACTCAATGAGACCCGAGGGACTGGTAAAGTTACGGGAACAGTCTGAACCTGGTTTGGAAACACGCAGACATGACACATTTTAAGTAACGTACATTAAATTGAATGTGAGTATTAAGCAGTTTGAGGTTTGTTTACTTCATTACCCATAACCTTATCGAGAAAAATGAAAAATGTAAGCATAATATTTACTTATAATAGGGTGTAAAAACCTTACAGGATCCTTTTACCTCAAACTAATGGTATTATTCTGGGCAGACTCAGAGCAGCTGTTTGTAGAGAAAGGTATTTTTAAACTCAATGCTTACACCCAACTCAGAGACAGTTTTCTTTCCTAGACAGAATAGTTATATGAGATTCAACTGTGACTCCACATTATGTACTTTAAAAGCAGTTAATGCTATTTGTGGAAACATTAAGAGGGGCAAATACTTAAGGAACAATGGTAAATGAGAGTGATGTACTTTCAAAATGGCCACACAGGGGATAGGAATATGTCATACACAGCTGATTTAGGTTCCCACTTCCAATAGAACAAGTCAGAAGTTTTGACCAAAGGGTGTGTCTAACATGTACATGTAGAATCTGAAGCTCTCACACAATGACAGGGCAGCCGCAAATCTCACTCTGATTTTTAAGAGGAGTTGACAGACACAAGTGAGAGACATAGAAAAATATGAGGGAGAAAGGCAGACAGAGGATCTGTTGACAACATCATGGTGTTGTTTACGATAAGCTTTAGATATCATCATGCTGCACACATACACACACACACACTGACGAAGAGGTAATCTTCATTTTGAAATTACTGTAAAACCCTGTCTATTAATACTCCTTCTCCCACACAAACACAGACATTGTGGCGTGACTGTGGTTGCACCAACTGGACCATTCCAGTCCAGTCGTCTGATCCATGTTACCATACACACACACACACACACACACACACAGAGGGAGAGAGTCTAAGCCTCTTATGATAACCTATTTCCCTGCAGTCTGTTTGGGTGTCTGCTATTGTGTTTGCATGCTTGAATGAGCAAATTAACAGAGACTAAGTGTGTGAGTGTATCTGCATAAAGTTGTGCGCACACTGGACATATCTGGCCAATAACTGAACTGAAAGCAACTGAACTTAGAACTTAGGTTTGTCAAACACGTTTCGCCTGTTACCCAAGGGACTTCATCAGTTCGTAAGGCATTGGTCTGACCTGTCCTCACTAGTCAGGCGACACGTCTTCTTCGACAAACCTAAGTCCTAAGACCATTTGCTTTCGATTCAGTTGTTGGCTATTGTTGGATATGACTATGACCTGGATGAATGACAATGTGCACAGACACACACTGGACATGTTTCAGCTGTGATGTTCAGTTGTCTGCATTCACATCTTACAGTACAGACACCCATCAATTTTAATCAATACAATCATTGACAATGGCAACTTACCAGGTGCCACTTTAAGCTTGAGACCCAAAATGTGTTTTTGATGTAAAGACATAATTCTATTGATTGTGTTTTGCAGGCACAACAGAGGAGTGCAACGACTGTCAGTGTTTTCCTTAAATGGCAGCTATAAACACAGTGTACGGCTGAGTTCGTGAGGTTCCAAACTTAAAAAAAAAAAAAAAATAACAGTTGTGATGATTACTTTCTTGGGAGATCTCCATGGGAACAAGCTTGTTACAGTGAAACACTTTTGACTCAGTCAGTCAGTTTGCCAACTAACAGACGCTGTAGGATGCAAACATATGTATGTGTCTGCCATTATTTTCTGCCAAGTCTTAGCTCTGATATTTACCGTCAAACAAATTTCTGTAGGTGTAACTGGGAACACTGATGTTGCTTTTCCTGTCTTTGGGTTTTTCACACACAGCAGTGGTGGAAGGAAATACTTACCTCCACCTGTCTGCTCACTGGGGTAATTCCAATGTGTGTTTGCTGATCTACATGAACGCCTCCCTATGTCTATGTAATGTGATCATCCATTTCTCTAGCAAGTCTATTTTTAGTGTGATAGCATTTGTTCATCTTTCCCCGTAACTCCCCTGCTTGTCTGTTCTTCTGTCCCACTTTCCTTTCTGATTTTCGTGTTATAGTGACCTTCTCACTCCTGCAACAACCTCAGACTCAAACGAACACACACTTGCACCCAAACACACACTGTCTCTCATGGGGTGCCCCCTTCACGTCTGGCCCCCCTGCAGAGTGTGTTGTTGGATAGCGTGGATCTGTGTGACTATGAGCGTGTGTGTGTGTGTGGGTGTGGAGTGAATGCCTGACCAGTTCTGTCGCCGGCAGCAATTTTATTCCCTTCTCATTACTTCATGTTCATGAACATTGGACAAACACTTTTGCCCTCCTTTCTCCTCCTCCATCCCTCCTCCTCTTTCTACTCTCTCCCACTCTACCCCCTCACGCTAATATTTTTCTGTATCAATATTTTTCAAATCCAAAAAGGACTGCATCTGAAATCTGGTGGAAATGTTCAGAGCTGCTTTGTAAGCTGTTAAAAAAAAAAAAAGTACATCTGTGAGTTTTGGATATCTGTTGCTTTCTCTTTTGTACTTCTCAGCTTCTCTCTCCATTCATTTCTCCTTCCTAATTAAAGAGAGGGTGTATCCTTCACTTCTCTTCTGCTCTTTCTTACCTCTTTCGTACTGTTCATTCTTTACTATCTTTCAATTCATCAATTTTTTTTTTTTTTTGCAACGGCTCCATCCCTTCCCTCCCACTGTTTCCTATTCTTTCCTATCCTTTTCTACTCACTTTCCATCTGTTAGAAGGAAACACATGTTTCACTGTGGGGTAAGGTAAGGGAAAGAGTGTATGTGCATGTGTGGATGTGAATGTGTTGCTGGGTGGATTTGGTGCTTGAGATTTGGTTCAGTCATCAGGGCGAGAGGAAAACTTGGTATCAGTGTGTGTGTTTGTCCAGCAGCCTGGCATACAAACACTTTAATTCAGCTATAATGAGTGTTTTCTATGTGAGAATGTGTGTGTTTGCATAGATCAACTTTCATTCAACCTGTCTTTTGTGCCAATGGGCTAGTTGTCTCATCAAACCCACAATTATTCCTCTCCCGTGCGTTCACCAATCTCTAATCCGCCAACACAGTTAAGGACACGTGCAGGGGAAACTTGACATACACCCACAGACACTCACCACAGGCCCTCATGCACAGCTTACTGTAACACACTGCAAAACCAGAGGTTGGTTTTTCTATTCATTGGTTGGATTCTACCTCTTTGTCACTTAAGTTGGAGACTCATAGTGCCCAAACTGCTGACATGACGTCTCAGCCTCTGTCACTGAGTCATAGCAGGGGCTTCCCTTTACAATAAACTCCCTGTTCAACCAAATGACTGCTCTATTGCAACACCATCCCCTCTTTAGCCACCAAAGTGTAATGTTCTAAAAGCTCCACCGTAGGTTTACTTTTCAAATATCGTTTTTGAGTTTGTGCTTTCTCAGTTTTCTGTGAGTCAAAACACCATCTACTGTATTCATATGTTCTTGAATGAATGCAAGCAAATCTTTTCCACCAGAAAAAGTGTAATTTCATTTTCTTTTACATTGTGATTTTCACAAAATCTCCATTGGTAAGTGGCAGAGCGAAAAATCGCTTTGTGAGCAAAGCATGAAGATGTTTCAAAGGGGAACAACAACAGTCGATTCAATTCCTGTTTCAGATGTGTTTTTCGGAGGATATCATGGCTCTGCTGTGCATCATTTCTCACCACAGAGCACCTTTCACTCATCCCTGGAGCAGATATGGATCCAATTTCCTCAATGAAAGCTAGAGGAGGGAGCAGCCAGTGGTCTGATTGGTTAGACTGTTTGGTAAACTGACTTGATGTGTAGTAGAATAGAAGAGAGGAAGCGCCCAAAGGCTGAGGGTGAGTGTAAACAACAACAGTTATTAGAAGAATCGCCACAATAGCTTCCATATTACACTGCCTGAAGAGTTTGTGCGTGTGTGTGGGTGTGCGCGTTCCACTATGTGCTTCAGTAACTCCACTATGTGACCTATTATCCATTTAGACCTAAAGTTCACAAGGTTAAAAATGTAATCTTAAGATTTGATCTCTGATGTTGGATTTAGGGTTCAATATAGGGGTAAAGGGTCAGGGTCCTCTTTAGTCACAAATGTAAGTATTGTGTGTGTGTGTGTGTGTGCATCTTTCCGTGCAGACAATCAAGCTCTCTTGCATTTGTGAGTAACTATTAAGCCTGCATCATTGCATTCACATATCTTAGTGTGCCTGTGTATGTGTGTGTTTATGGGCATGTGGGTGTGTGTGGGTGTGTGTGCATGTCTGGTGGGTTCTGGGTCACATAACAGCTGGAGGCGCACGGCCCAGATGGTAAAACCTGATTGGTCGCTGCATTCTGATGGCTGTGTTTGTATTGGCTGGAATTTTACTACAATAACCATAGTAACAAGGCTGTAAACAAAAACAAACAGGGCATGTGCTTTTTTTGAGCTTACCTCATTTTGTTTGGTTTGTCCAAACCCACATATTTTGATGCTACACACATTAATTTTATTCTCATGTGGCCATTATGATATTCTGCATTTTCATAATGACTTAGCTGTTCTGCCTGTACCAATGTGCACGTGCATACTGCTGTATTTCAGGGTCATGTTTCTAAGGGTTAAACACGCTTCTGCATCTGTGCTTGTTTCCAGACTGAACAGACAGTAAATCTTTGAGAATTGCAGTAATTAGGACACCGAGAGTGGAAGACAATCTCCTCCAATAAGCAAGGCCACAAACACACATATAGGCACACGGGCTGACCTCGTCATTACTCAAAAACACAGACCAGAGTAACCGACAGAATGATGTCAAATTATCCTATCAATTGTGGCATTTCTGCTGTCAAGGCATTGACAGCAGAAATGCACGGTGCACTCTTCTGGGTCCTTGTATGGATTTAATAGAAGGAATAGACATCCAATATGATTCCAAAATGATTTTACACAAGAATACCTGGCTAAGGTAATGTAGGTAACATTACATTTATGTAATCTTCAAAATAATAAGTCGAATAAGTACAATGTGCTGAAAGGTGGAAAAATAAAAATCTGTGTGACATTTATAGAAGACAGCTGTGTTTGAAAGCTCTTCGCTACAAGTGTCTTGTTTTTTTTCCCCTCACCTTCTCTGTATCTCTTAGTGAAATGCGGAGAAACATTTGACAGTGAAAAGCATGAAAACATATGAAGCGAGAGGCTTTCCTTCTTCTCCTCTTAATTTTAGATTGAGGACGTACATACATAGACAGTTGGCCATGAGGCTCTGCAGTATGTGTCACAGACACACACACACACATTCTAGTCACCCACACAACCAGACGTTCAGTTGCACTTTGAAGGATGACAAGATATTGTTAACAGTAGGGCAACAGCTTGAATGTTCCAAATGGCTCCCTCATTACTGCCAGGGATGGCTGGACAGAAACACACATACACACAAAGTTACATAGAAACAAACTAGAAGTTTGATTTCCACTATAAGCAGAAAACACCCTTTCTGTCAGTTAGGATGGTCTCCGATGAGGAAATTTCTCAAAATAGTTTCTCTACCAATATGCATAAATAATAATTTAATATAAGCCATATTAAATTCTTTTTCCTACATTAAGACAAAATGAATGTGTGTTCTGTGAGTTGAAGTGTTGAAGCTACCTAGTGCTTCTCTCCTTTTAGCTGCACTCCACACATGCACCTTAAACTCCGCTCACTGGGATCTTGCCAGGAGCTAAATTAGGAATAGCTTTCAGTCATACTTGGCCCCAGAAAGACTATTAGTATGGGACTATGGTTATAGGAAATATCAGAACTCCACCGACAGTTTTGTGTGGTACCCTTCTTGGAGCTTATCAAAAAATTCAAAATTTCAAAATTGTGCATTGAAATAGACAACAGTAGTGTACTCAGTGAAGACTATGCACAACACTTGTTTCGTTGAGTCCACTAATTACAACAGGGAAATATAAAAATTAATTTCTAAAAACAACTGTTGTAGTTTTTCATGTTAAATATATTATAGTGTTTGAATTTCTTAAATCTAAAGTCATCAATGTACTGTCTCATTCACTCTTGTGTCTCTCCCTCGGGTACTAGGGTGTGAACGCTGCCACCCTTGTTGTTTTAAAGTCGACCAGGTGGATTCTGTCAAGCACAAAACACACACACACACACACACACACACACACACACACACACACACACACACACACACACACACACACACACACACAAAATCCCAACGGGCTAGTGCCAGCAAGTGAGAAACACAGACAACCGCACGTGTTGTGTTAGTAACCTCAGCCCTCTGTGTGAGTGTGAGTGTGTGTGTGTGTGTGTGTGTGTGTGTGCGTGTCTCAGGGGAACAGGGCTCAGGACTCAATTAAGCAGGCATGTGTGGAATGCTTTCAGGGGGAACGGAACAAGATGGCTGTGGGGCCAACACTATGCACCCCTCTGTCTCAGTCGCCCTTGATCTCAATTGGTCTCGCTTTGGCTGACCCACGGCACCGTGAAGGGGAGCCATGTCAGACATACACACACACAAAGTGCCATGAAGGGGAGCGATGTCTCGCCTGGACAGTCTAAGGGGCTCTCCAGGGTCCTCTGCTGTGCCTCTTGTCCCTTTCTCTGTGTCTCCCATGACACCAGGGAGATAAATGAGAGTTGGTCACCTAATGAAGCATGCTGAGTCGACTATGAGTAGCTTGTAATACAGTTACTAATAGCCGATTTGTAAAGGTACAATCCCTCTAAGTCCTGTTGTCTCCTAAGTCTGCTCAGTTACAGGTATAATTTACTCTAGAGACAACTAAAAAACTTCCATCTACATTTTCCTCTTCCAGTTTCACAGGTAAAATATTGAAACCCAAAATTCCATCTCATATTCCAATTATTTCCCACATATTTCTCTTTTCATGTTTTTTTTTTTTTTAAGCATCTGTCATAGCAAGATGTGTTTCAGACTTGCTCATGTCACCATATTGCTTTCCAACATTGTATAATTTACATTAGGGTCATAAATGCGAGTGCAATCATAGAGCAGCATCCACTTACCTGTTTTGAAGATTTCATAGCGGAGCGAGAAGCCTGCCCCTTGGTGGGCGTAGTCTGATACGAACTTGATGTGGAGTGAAGGGCCTGACGAGATGATTGGCGCGGGGGCAATGTTGCTGCAGTGTTTGCCCAGCAAGTCAGCTGACTCTGAGTTTCCGTCATGGATCTCTACGTAATCATACCTGCGGAAAATAAAAATATTTATAAACACCTTCTACTCACCCCTCTTAGCCATGATTGAGTGGAAATTCATTCTGAGATTTGTTGCTTGAGTAACACTGACATGTGTTCACATCTTATTTATAACTTCACTGGACTTTTTTCGGTATCATTATGAATTCTTTCATCTGGCAGGCATCACATTATATTTGGCTACAAAAAGTTGCTAATTATTTCCATCTAAGCTTCCCAGGGGAATTCTGAAAGCAGAGTTCCTCTCAGCAGAAACATGGGTGGTCATTACAATTCAAATGAATGCAGCAGGAGACATTGGAAGTTTACAGATGGTGATAGGAGGAAAAGAACCACCTGCATGAGGCAAAGTGGGAAGAGAGTCCCCTTTTTCAACACTGTAATTGAATAATCATACGAAAGAGAGAATACAAGACTACGAGCTCCCTTTCAGCTTGCATAAGGAAACAGTGGTGTCATGTCGAGCAGCTTAAAAGCAGATTTTCACTCTCACACAAGCCTAACAAACAGACCTGATCTAAAGACCTAACCTAAAAAAGGACAGCTAAACAAAAAATAGGTGTAGATGCATGACATTTCCCTGCTTGATATTACATTAGGCCCAAAGCCAAGAGTTTATGTTACAGTCAAGCTGTGAACTAGTGATGAACCCTTCAGCCTTTGATGCTAGAAAAGGATTAATGTAGAACACATGACTCTAGTTTACATCTTTGCTCAGGTCTAATTCAATAATGTTTATGATGTAGCCTGGAGGCCTTCAATCCACAGAGAAATTCACATTTTCCACATTGCATAATGGATTTAGAACAGTTCAATGCTTTCCTGCTTCTGTGGAGGTTTCTCACATTTTATTCCGACTGGGGATTGTGTAATCCATAACTGAACACGCTGCTGTTAAGTGTAGGCACAGGCGCCAAATCCTCTGATTTCAATGGCCACACAGGCCGCTCACCACGACCCACAGGAAAATACAAGCAGGCAGGTGTGCCACACTTCTGACATGATGGTAATAATAATTAATGTAGGGTTAAAGTGGTTAGGTATGAAAACTACCTGGTCAGATTTCAGAAAAGATTAAATAAGCACAGAGGACTGTTGGTGTCGTGATCACAGAAATAAACAGGCTATAATAAGCAGGTTGCAGAACAGTCATGCATTAAAGAAACAACATTGAGTAGCAAGACATTTTTCACATGAGAAACAAACAGCGGCTTCCCATGTGAGAGTCCAGTGTTTTATAGCCCCTCTCATATCTTCCCATTGATGCTGTTTCTCTCCATCCTCCATCACCTGATTTCCTCACTTCCTGTCATATTTACTATAGCCACTGGAGGGTCGCATGACAAGGCTAGTCTGATTAGCAAAGATTCCTTAGCACACAGAGTTAATAGGAACATTCAGAACTTACTCAGAGTGACTATTATACTCCAATTATCACATGTGAGAACTGCTGATGAACATTATATTAAATTGTGCCAGAGACTGTTACAACGGAAGGTACTGACTTAAGCAGTCCTTTTAAATTAGATTACATTTTTATTCTTGTTTTTCTCATGTTTTTTGACCCCAAATGTTTGGACCTCCCTCCAGAGCCACAGCAGGAGAGCTGCCTCTGTGTCTCTGTGTCTGGATGCCAAAGACACACCTGTCTGGCTCTAAAATAGCCTCTAAAATTCCTCACCAACCAAGACACAAGTGTGATTCAAAGTTAAACACAATTCAATTTGGAGACTTTCTTTCAGTGGATCAGAAACCAGAAATTGACTTTATTTGCTCGTCCTTGGCCATCATATCAATCGCTTCAACCACAGAGGTGTTAGCTGCTCCAATACTGAGCTTTCTACATTTCTCAAAAGAAATTAAATGAGCACATCTAAGACTCAAAAGAACCCAGAAGGACTTTGCCATTTCCAGACAGAGGTTTGCTTACACGTTCATTTCCTTTTTCAAAACATCATAAGCCAGTGACAGAAGACCTCCCAGTCCCTCAGCAGATGAAGGTATCATGTACCATGAGGCGATAAAAGTAAAGCACATGGTATTTTGTTGCTGCTGTACAGACACATTAAAGATACGTGAACATAAAAGGGGTGTTAATCTTTTCACTATTTCTGAGCAGGCAGTCAAAGATATTCCAAAGCATGAAGCCAAAACACACACACACACACACACACACACACAGTATATACACTGGATTTGTCACTTATGTAGAAATTGCGTTGGCTTATATTAATTCCACAGGGACATACTTAGCCTCAACCCTTAACCCTATAATAAATAACCACGGCTCAACCTTACAGAGTTGGTTGTTTGACTTGTGAGAACCGGCTCTTGTTTTTGAATGGGAGGTGCATCTCAAACACGACAGCGGGAACAGAACAGGACTTGACAGGATTAAATAAGTGCTGGCTGTTTTGTGCTGTTACAATCATGTTTTACTCTCAAGGAACAGTTATGAAATGTGTGTTTATGTGTGTGTGTGTCCCGCTTACACTTCTTGTCTTGTAACAATAAGGAAGCCACACAGAACAGGAGTGAATAAACTAATTCAGAGCCCAGCAGCTCTATGAAATGCTGCCAAGTATACAGATGAGAACTCTATTGTCCACATCCACAATATAATATTCATATGGGCAAACAAAAGAGTGTGTTTTTTTCTTTTACTTTAGTGCTCCCTTCATTTGTGCGAGAACTCATCATCTTCAATTGTGTCTGTTAGCATCTTTGTATCTGTAAAGGTGTGTTTTCTGACAGGTGAGGAAGCTCGCAACATAATGAGGGTTACACACCACCAACTCTCCCATCATGTTTTCTGTCTAGTTTGCATGGAACTATCACCACAGTTATGACCCAAGCTGTCACAGCACTGTGAGTGTGTGTGTGTGTGCATTTGTGTCTTTGTGAGAACGCAACATGTCACAGTTCCTGTCATATTTTCCCAAGACAATGCTTCATCCCAGCGACAGATTTCTCCTCCTCTTTCCTGAAATGACAAGTTTGTTTAATGGCTTTTCGTATCTGGACAAGATCTCCTTTTCTTTCTCTTCTTGGCCCACTCCTCCTCTGATTATTTTCAGTGTTTCACTTTTGATTGCTTTTTTGTTTTTCTATCCTCCTTTGTTTTCTTCATTTTCTCTCTCTATCACCTTTCCATTTGTAGCTTTCTTTGATATGAAGTCAGGCACATAACCAGTGGCCGAGAGCCGGTGGGTGGGAGAGGCAGAGCAGGCAGAGATGGGGGAGTGAGGATATTAGGATTTGTGAATATTTGAATTTTAAACTCTATTTTATTAACAACCTTGAAAGCAAAAGGAGAAAGAAAGAGAGTGAGAGGGAAAAAGATGGAAAGAGATCCACTCAAACCCATTTTAGTAGGAAGCACTTCCCATACAATCCACCTTTGTGTTTACTGCATTTCAACACACGTGTTAGCTCTCAGTGCTATCTCGTAAGGAGTGGTGCTCCTGCTCAAATTATTATTTAATAGTCGTAAAGTCATCTGACAAAAAAAAAAAAAAAAAAAAAAAGAAAGAAAAAATGGAGAGAATGGGGAACAACTAATGCTGGACAGTGTGACTGGCTGTGTTGATGTTAAAAGTGACTGACCATCCAAGGGTTGGAGATGACAGAAATTTGGCTGCTTAGCTGCACAGTTGCATAGGCTGTGATCATGTTTGGGTTGTCTCACACAACTCACTGTCCATGTCCACAGTGAATACCTGTTGTTAAGCTTCATCCACTTTGGAGACCAATTAGGAAAAGCTTTCATTCCAGGTGCAGGCACTTCAGTAAAATGAAGCTCAAAAAGAAAAAAAATAAGAAGAAAAAAAAAAAAAGAAAAGAAAATCTCAAATTTTGCCAGCAGAGTGTGAATGCAGTCAGAGGGAGAACATGACACTGTATTCACTCTGCCAACACCTCCCCATAGACAGATGGAGACAGGTGTCCCTCCATCCCTCCCTCCCTCCCTTCCCCTCCACAGCTCTGTGCCTTTAGTAGAAAGCAGAGAGACACACAGCTTCTTAAGTCAGCACATGCACAAAGCACCTGCACAAACACAAACTATGTCTCTCACATAAACACATGGGTGCACACACAGAGCCTGTGGCCATGGGCTCAGATGGATCTGTTGAAGGGTTTGAGGTTTCCAATCTGTCTCTGTGTAGGAGGAACACCAGCTTCTAACAAACTAACAAACTGTTTAATCCTATCATCAGCCTCTCTCTCTCTCTCCCTCTCTTTCTCGCTATATCTCTCGCTCTCTCTTCCCTAATACATTTCACTGAATCCAATCAGTGTTTAGAGGAGGCTTGCCATAGGGAAGCACAAAAATCCTGAATTTCTTTCTCCCACACTTTCCCTTGAAATTTGCTTGCTAACAAGCTGTGAACAGGATGTTTTTTCGTGCTTGCATTAAGCAAATGTTAATAAAATAAATTGTTCCAAGACATGTAACATAGGAGGGTATGTGTGCAAAGAAGGACAAGCATTTATAACGGATCTGTTGCAGATATTTCTGTTGAGTTGTGGAAGTAGACTGGAACGAATTGGAAGATCTGGCATTACGTGAGATTTACGATTGTTTGTTTGAGAGCCTTTCTGATGGAAACCAGGGAAAAAGTCTCAAACCTTTCACCCCTTCTTCCTCCTCTCTTCCACACTGGCCTTATTTGCCTTTCACACATTCTCTCTCTCCGTCTTTAGGTCAGGAATTGTTCTCTCACACCTTGATATTTCTTTCAAACATCAGGGTGACACATACACACAGGCATGCTAAAAAAAGCTAAATGTCTGCAAGATTTGTAGGTCTGTGTGCCAGATCTGACAACAGAGACAAAGCCTCTTAAAAACTATTAAAATATTACACTGTCATAAATTGTTTAAGGGCCAATCATAACCGCCCATCATCAGGAGGTCATTGAGCTTCAATGTGAGATTTATGTGTCAACAAATGGGTGCTGACATAGATACTGATTTCTCTGTTTTTCCCACTATGATTATCTACCAATGCCATCCTGCTGTGAAGGAAGTGAATGGTGGGTTGCCCAATAGAAACGTCTCTAAAAGGAAGAGAAACCACCAGCTATGACTGGATTCATGCATACACAAGTGATGTAGATGTGATTGTAGCTAATCTACTATGCATGATATTTACAGCAGTTTCTAAGGAAGTAAAATTGGACTGTAAAGCTCTGTCAAGACAAGAACAATTACGGAGGTGGTAGAGTCAGCCAAACCCTCTGACTGTAAAGATGCTTTCAGCAGTGCTGAGAATTCCCAAAAGGCGTGACAGGCTGTAGTTCATGAGTTGCTACTGATCGCTCTTTCTTCCTCCTACTTCTTATTCTCATGTCTGTACATCCTTGGAGACAAAAGAATTTCAAATAATACACATTCATGAGCAAAAAGCAACCACTATGCAGCACAAGAGAGATTAAGCTTCTTAGGTTATTCATGTAGCTGTTCACATGCAGTCAAAGTTAAGCAAGCCTCTGGCATATCATTGATCTAATTTACACAGGAATCTGAATATTTATTATATATGTGGAAAACTTATTAATTCCTAGAAGGAAATTCAGCTAGAAGTCATTATTGCAGAAGCCTGAGTCTAGAATTGGTTTCCTGAATCTGTCAGGCCTCAAAAAAAGTCCTCTTTCACATTGGCACCTAACATCACAAAACACTATCATACACAATCCGCAGCAACAGTCTGTCAGTGAAGTAGTTAATACAGAGGGAGGAGGATGACTGATCTCACTTTTATCAAGTAATAGGCCTATTACTGCTAACAGATGGACAGTGTGTATGTGTGTGTGTGTGCACGAGCATGTGTGTATGTGTGTGTGGAGCGGTAGTCTTCAGGGCAACCAATCAATTCCTCATTATGGCTTTAACACACATTGATCAGGGTCAGTCTTTCTCAGACACATCCCAACTACACACACACACACACACACACACACACACACACAAAACATGCATGCACTCACACACGCTCACACCCATGATCATTGCGGTAACAAATATTGATGAGTGGACATTCAGTGCCTAAATCAAAGCACTGATATGATGATCATTCCCTGCATTGTGTGTGTGTGTGTGTGTGTGTGTATACGTGTGTCTGTAAAAGAGAGAGAGAGAGAGAGAGAGAGAGGATTTCCTAAAATCACCGCCTTGGAAATTCCCAAATATTCACATTTCCGATTTGTGCTAAGGAAATTTGTCTACCCTTCCAAAGGGGTCAAAGTGTCTTTGTGATTATTCACTGCCAGTCACTTATAACATTTTTGGAAAAACAATCGGTCAAGGCCAACTCTTGATATCTTTACTGCCCTTATTTCTCGACTGTCCTTTCTGGATCCAATCTGAGCCAGTTAAAGAAAAGATAACTGAAATGTAACTGTAATTGTGGTGATGGCTATCAGTGAGTGACCCGGCTGTTGGGCGTACCAGCATGGTTTGATTTAATCTGTTCATCTGGTGTAAGCACAGGTGAGGAGTTTAGATTTATCACAGGGGGGTAACTGAAGCTCAAACTGCCCTCTCTGTGTGTCGGTGTAGTAGCACTGGGGGATGCTTGTCTGGACACACAGCTCTCCTGCTGTTGGAGTCACTGTGATGTTAATCCAAACATGCAGGCAGCTGCTAAATGTCCACGGCTGGTAACCGAACATCCTATGTCACCCCTAATGTTCCTCTCTCTTCATCTCTACCTGCATCTTCTATTTTTTAACCTTCTGTCCTCAGGCGAGTGTCACATCACATCACTTCCCCCATTGCTCTTCTTCTGCTCATGTCCCTAGAACTTTCCCCTAGTCAGGTGTGTTCATGTGATCAAACATCCCCTAAACCTCAAGCATTGTCTAGTTTCCAGCAACAGCACATGTGTGTGAGAAAGGAAGAGAAGAGAAAAGAAGGGAAGAGAAGAGAAGAGAAAACAGGCCCTAGCATGAAGTTAAATGATTGATCGCGGCAAAGTACAAAGACAAGGTCTAAATCATTAGCGAAACCATTATCTTTGACTGCAGCTCCTGTGTCATATAAATCACTTCTTAACTCACTGCTTTACTCCACACTCATTGTGTAAGCCACATGCCCATGAGGCTGCCTACGTGCCTGTCTGCCTGTTGTGCTTACTTCGTACATGAGTTTATTTTCGAGCTCAAAAACACATTCACCTTTATTCCCTGATGCAAGCTGATGTCTAACCCTAGCACTGCGTGTGAGTGTGTGCTTGTCCGCATGTATGTGTGTGCGTGTGTGTGTGTTCCTCACATTCCTGTTAAAAGTAGAAGGTGATTTTGGTGTGAACTGAGGAAACGGAGCACTGGAGAGGGGGGAGAATTGAGAGAGGATGAAAATAAGCGACAGTCATATAGAGAAAGGATTGAAGTCATGGATAGACAGACGGGGGGGGGATAAAAAAGGATGAAGATGGATGTAGGCCGACGAAAAGTCTATAAATGGTAAAGAGAAAAGGATAGATGCATTTTAAAGGGTAGAAAGGAGAAGGAATGGAAGAAGGGGGGGAAGGAGTGTGGCATTTGGCTTCCTGCCTGCGATTTGCTTTTCCTCATATGTAATGCTGAAAAATGATTTGGCCTATAAAAAAAAGATTGGAATACTGCAGAAGGAAGAGGGTGAGAAAGAGAGGAGAAAAGGAAAGGAAAGAAGGAAGAAGAAACAGGGCATAAAATAAGGGTACCAAAAGTAAAGGAGAGGTGATGCGGAAGGAGGCATGGAGGGACACAAGGTTGGGACAGAGTAAGGTGAAAGATCAGATGAAAGATGATAGATGGGGTCCAGTGGGCAGTGGTGGGAGGGTGGGAGGGGTGAAACGAATGAAGGGGAGAGAGGGCAAGGAGGAGGGAGAGAGCCCGGAGGAAAGAAGAGAGGATAGAGTGAGGTGGTAGCTGTCAGGATGATTTGAGCCTGCCCTCAGCGGACCCTGACGCTGCACTTTTCCCCAAGCAACTGTGTGTGTGCTTGGGTGTGTTTGTGCGCACACACAATCGCTCTTTCCAGCCACTCTAAATAGAGATCTTGCTTTCAGAGACAGAGCCGGGCAGTGAGCTACAGTAAGAGGAAAATGTGAACTAGACAACCAAAATGCTATAAACACTGTAAAAAAAATAAAATAAAACAGTTCTTTGATTTTAGCTTTATTACTTAGTGTAACGTTTTAGATGAAGCACAGAATTAAGACTCATCTGTCACGACTGTCAGGTGACTGGGCTGTGTAGAGACTTGAGACTTCAATGAACTGAGTATTGTGGGCCAATGTAAAGGCTCCCTCAGATGACATATATAATACATTTCTTTAAAGGGGCTATTTGTAAGTTTCACTATTGATATCTGGCATTAACATTAAAAGCTGTTTATTCATCCACCACAAAAAAAAAAAAGCTTCGGCACACCCTACGGGGCTACAGTGACTCAGTACCGGGAAGCAAGGAGACTGCAGGGCTGGCCGTTCAGCATGCTGGCTTCAGTAGAAGTGACAGGAATGGAGGCAAAATAAGAAGGTTCTTCAGGACTGGCAAGTAAACAGCTGTTTATGCTAATATTAATTGTGCAGCAACTTACAAATGGCTCTTTCATTTATCTTCAACTGTTTATCTGTTCCCGGGCCGCGGGGAGTACTGGAGCCAATCCCAGCTCACTCTGAGCAAAGGCGGGGTCACCCTGGACATGTCGCCAGTCCATCGCAGGGACAGACAAAAGGTTATTTTAACTGCAAAAATAACTTTCAGCGCCACTAACTCCCACTGAAATAAAAGACTGTGGTAAACCACACACACATGCATCAATGCATTTTCAGTTTCCTCTTGTTGTATGGAAATGTAAGTTAAAAACAAAGAACACATAGAGCTCTTGGGTAACTACTGAAAGCCGGTGACAGACCAGTGTAGGTTGTCACGTGATTGGAATGGGGAAGTTGCGGTGAGTGAGGTTTAACCATGGCAGTACTCATTCTAGCTGGGGGACAGGCTTTCCTCCCCCTATCCCTCACTCCCTCCGGCTGCCTTCCCGCACTTAAATGGTGACCGAATATGAATGTTAATGAAATCATCTATCTCTGACCACCTCTCCATTGATTGTGCCTGCCTATCCAGGAGAGTTTTTGACTAAATGCGATGCATTATAGATTACACATTACCATTTTAAAATTGCAATAAAGACTGTAATGGAAAAGACTGCTTCAACATAGTGACCAAATAAAACAGCTCTCGTCTGACCGGGGCATGGCGATTCTTAACAGGTGCTTGTGCCTGAGTGCGCTGATCAATATTTGTATGAAAGTCAAATGCAGCTGTTTTTAAGTTGTAAAGGGACACAAAGATGAACAGCATTGCCTGTTCAGAGTGTGTTCTGACAGAAACATAGATCACTCCTTTGTCCAAATAAGATGAGTGTGTCTATCTTCGTGTGCTGGTCTCTCCAGAAAACACTGACTGCAGTTTTCTGTTTCCCCGAAGCTGTAATGTATAGGACTATATGGACAACAGTCTACTGACCACATTAGGTACATCTGATGAATGAAGAAGATTTTTTGATATCTAAGACAGATGGAGGGAGAGGCATGTGAGATAATACTTGACAGACGGAGAGGGAGACGCTTTAAGGGGGGGTGTGTGTGTGTGTGTTGAAGTTAGGAATGACAATCACCAAGCGACCAAGTATGTCTGCCCCACATGGACTGACACACACACTCACATACGCCCTCAGCGTCTCCTCCTTGGCTTCTTTGCCCTCTGAATCTAACAGCTATATTTCAACCCCCCCACCCTACCCCCGCATACACACACACACACACACACACACATAACGTAGACACACGCTGAGGGTGTTGGGCGCCTAAGGGCCTAAATAACTCTGTGCTCTAGGATACTTGTAAATAACAAATTATTAGGCTGGACATTTTATCACCAACACTGCAAATATCCTACTCTTATAGGAATGATGTCGAGAATAGTTTTTTTTGTTTGTTTGTTTTGTTTGTTTTTTTGAAAGGATCTTTTCTGAAAGGACATTTTTAAAGTGTTTTAGACAAAGTCCAGTCTTACAATATAGAGCAACCAAAAATACACAGTTCCCGCATGCAATCAATAAATCAGAGCTTGTTGTTTGTGGAGGTTCAACAAGATTCTCCAGCGGAAGGAAGCTACTAGCTACTTTAATGCATGTAAAAAATTCAAAGACAAATAGGGCAAGACATGCATAGGAGAGGAAGAAAAGGAGACGTGGACCAGAGAGGACGAGAGAGCATCTCATCCATCAAACCTATCTGAAGATAAGAACTGTAGTGTGGAAGTGAAAAAATGACAAGGGGAAGGAAACAGACATAGCGATATGTTGGGTTTTTGTTTTTTTCCACAGCACAGTGGGAAAAGTAAAGGAAAGCAGAGCAGAGCACAGCAGGCCTTTTCAACCTTTTTAGCCTTTCAACAAACAGCCAACCAGTGAAATATTGATGCTTCAATTCCAACAAAGAAATGTCTGAATGATTTTGGTACATCAGAGTGGGGAAATTCACCTATCTATAATTGATATGGCTGAAACGTTAATAACTGGATGGGAAAGCACTGGAACAGAGACATATCAGGGGAGAGGGGAAAAGTATAAGTGTGTGCGCTTATATGTGTGTGTTCAGCCATTTGTCTGCACTCTTGCTCGTGCCAGTGTGTTTGCATGTGGAACCCCATATACTCATAGTGCCCATTAGATTCCACAGAGACAGCAGTCTCTGCTTTCATTTGTTGAGTGGATTCACAAATCATGACAGGAGACTTCATGACTTATTCGAGAAAAAAAAAAGTGGTTTTAATACCTATTAGTTCCCTCCCCCACGTTTGTTTGTTTGTTTGTTTGTTTGTTTTTGTGCCCACCGTCTATGAGTCTGTGCTTGTAGGCAATGTTTTTCTCTTTTTACTCCATTTTGGACTGAACCAGAAACCATTACACATGCTGGTCGTCAGAGATATGTGAAATCGGGCTCTGCAAATAATTCAGTTTTTCATAGAAAAAAAGAGAAAGGCTTTTACATTTCTTTATATTCCTTTTCAAGGCATTGTGTTTTAAATTTTGCTGTAAAAACAAATTTTATAATGTAATTTACATTTATTTTGTTTTAAACTTTCTGACTGCTTCTCTGTCGTTCCCCGAGCAATCTTAAATATTTGCTTGTGGCTCCAGCAAGCTCTGCCAGCATCTCTCCATCATTTCCCAGCATGCCTGTTTCTTTGTCTGTCTTTTGCCTTTATCTCTGCTTGCTGGATTTTCATTTCATGTTTCCTAACTGCCTGCCTTTCTTTTAGTCTCAACATGCAACAAAGCAAAACAGCCAAAATGCCCAATGCTGGACACCAAATCCTCTAATCTATATTAATTCTTCCGAAGTGTGAAAACTGTCCCGAAACAGCAAATGTGTTCTAATTAGATTTTGATAATTAGAGACAAGGGACCAAGGGAGGTCCCAAAGTGGTTATTATGGGATGACTATAGCCAAAGAAACAGGAGGAGAGTGGGCTGAAGTTCACCAAATGAAACTCTCATACTGAGACATGCTGGAAGGGAAGCAAAAGAAACCTCACCTATATTATATCATATCCTTTGTTGCAATCTAACTTCTAAAATTATTACCTCACTCTTTTTCTCCAAACCGATTGCTGTTCTCCATATTGCCCATGTTTGTAAAATCTATACATCCATATATCCTGTACCTACCTGCAGTCCAGTTTCTCTATCTCAAAGTGCGGGTTGAAGTTGAGGACGATGCGTTGCGAAGGCTCAGGCGCTGTGATGACCCAGCGACAGTTCTGGTGAGGTGGATACTCCAGAGGGTAGCCTGGTGTGGTGATGTATCCGGCATCGCTTGCATCTAAATAGCCACCGCATGGCTCGGACACTAGATGAAGAGAAAGAGAGAGAGAAGGTAGGGAAGGCAAAATTAGAACATACACTCAACTTGTTTATTCAAGTTTGAACAGTCAATATTTTCCTTGGATTTGGTCCTTATGTGAAAATCTTTCAGTCTCTGAGAAAAATGCTTAATATTTTTTTCATTTTCATAAATATGCACATTTACAGAGTAAGGTCATTGATTAATGTTTCTAAATGTAGAAAAAAAAAATTCAAAGCAGGAGAGACTAAGGAAATCAGAAGGCAGAGGTTAGAGGAAAAGCAAAGGGAAGAAATCACAGGTCAAAGAGGAATCTTGCAGAATTAAATTAGGAAATGGAAAGCATAATGATCAGATACGCCTCAAGGAGCAATATGGAATATGGAATAACTTCCCTCAGAAGGGTAGATGTAAGTTTTAAGTACCATCGGAGTCAGTGTTTATTTATCGAGGCTGACTAGGAATATATTGACACTCATTCAAACT
The DNA here is from genome assembly GCF_900963305.1 of Echeneis naucrates. Classification (NCBI taxonomy): domain Eukaryota; kingdom Metazoa; phylum Chordata; class Actinopteri; order Carangiformes; family Echeneidae; genus Echeneis; species Echeneis naucrates. The sequence continues at coordinate 16,542,370 of NC_042531.1, read as the reverse complement.
AGCTTGAAACATATTGGTTCATTAGGCCTGGCTTGACAGACGGGAAAGGGGGCGACACTTATAAAATGCAGATAAGAGTTGTTTGCAGAGACAGGATATGAGAAACAAAGAAGCGTGTGTGTGTCTGTCTCAGTGTATATGGAGTCAAGATCACTGGAGTATCATGACGTGTAAAGACTCCATTCTGACCTCAAGACCGAAACACAGACAGACACTCACACACCGGCACACACAGGCCTCCAGATGCCACATTTACTGTCACAGAGCGGATCCACTTGTCAGCAGTCATATGTCTGTGTCATGTCATAAACAATGCTGCTCATTCAGAGCTGCAGATGTAGCCTGACATAGATGGGTAACTCATATCTATGACACCCAACGGAAAAACACACAGAACTCTGTTGTGCCACATCTATGGCAGCTATTGTGCATCACACAGGACAGCCTATTTGATTGACAATGAAGACTTATGTCTTGGGAGCTGAACTTCTTCATTGTCTGAGATCCGCAAAACTTAAGTTTAACCATTATAATATTAGACACGAGTAATCTTGGTTAACACCGAGCTCTTCCAATGTTAAGGGACAGTTTATTCTCTGATTAGTTTGCTCATTTAAGCATCCTCAAAATAACAATCTACCAATATAATGTCATTATTATAATTGTTAATTGCAAGGCTTAATGTCTTTCAATTCATTCAGTCCAAAGATCTGTGGATTTGGTCCAATGAGGATGAATTTTCAATAGGTATTATGTTGGCATGATGTTGTCCAGGTTGGTCAAATAAACACACAATCTGAGACTGTCTCCTGCTTACTGGGAGGTGCTCAGCTGGTTAGTGACCCCTGTTAGTGACATGAAAATAAAGTCATGATCACCCTGTTACAGTCAGTATTCCTGAGATTACTGTGCATAAAAAAAGAAGCAAAGACATGTATCTAATTAAAAGAAAAGGAATCATTATTTATTGCCACCGCTGAGTGGGATGACATAGCCAAGTGAAACTGCTCAGGAGAGCACAACATGTTTGAATGCTATTAATAGACTGTAAACCTACTCTGAGAGGAGTTAGAAATGCGAGCATTAACACGCATGCAAATGTACAGTATAGACAATTTATCAGGTGCCATTTTCAAAACAAATTGAAGGAGAAGATCGAGTCAACAAGCAGATTGAAAATCTAGCATCTACTTTCTGCTGTGGCCGCAAATATGCTGCACAAGAATACACACTAACGCACTCAAGGACCAGTGAGGAAAGATGAAAGTGGAGGTCAGATCTGAACACTCAGCACAGAGTGTGATTGACACGCTGGCAGCTTTATCTGGTGTCTACCTCACACTGTCTGCAAACAATTAGTGATCATCCCCCCTCTATCTCTCTCTATCTCAGCCTGTCCCTCCCTCACACTGTGAGCTGTCTATCCTCCTCCTATCTGTTTCCAATCTCCTTGGTGACATACAGTAATACAGGAATAGAGTTACAAGACCTATGTAACCCAGCCAGGCACATTTCATCTCAGCACCACCTGGATTAGTGCTTAACCACTCTGGAATCTCACAGCAGCATCGGCCAAACACCACTTTTAGCACAACGCTTAGCTAAGTGTATGTAATAAAAAATCTGGGATATGCAAAGAGGCCATGCCAGAGGGAAAAATCAAATTTTGTTGGATGGCTTTAGCTGATTAATAAGCTGCTGCTTGAATCTCATAAGGAATACTGGGTTTTACGAAATTCAAATTCTTTGCATTAGATTCTGACAGAGAACAGTGGTGAAAATGTATTGTTTTTTAGAGAAGACTCTTTCACCTTTCTGCTCACAACTGACTTAAGTCAGATCCTCAACCAACTAACTGGTGGATGAAGACTGGAAGATGCTTAATATGTAAGTTATGTTTGTCATCATTCTCAAACTTTCCACGGAGAAGTTTCTGTAGGTGGCATTCTGTTCCTTTTTCAGACAATCCTCTTCTCCTCCTCACCTCTGGCATGCAGCCGATAAAGACAGCACCTCCAATTGTCTGATGGATAAGGCTGTTGTAATAGAGAGGCAGATGCTCTGTGTGTGTAAGGTATTGTGTCTGCTCTGCTTTAAGGGTCTATTAATCTCATCATACACGCGAAAGAAATCAGTCAACGATTATCACATTCAAACAGAAGGTGACACAATTTGGTGCATCCGCTCATATACAGTAGATAGATGATGCTGAGGTGAAGCTCATCAGTCATAATAACACAGAGTTCCTGCAGTGATAAACCAATATGCACTTTATCTCTAAAAACAAGAGACACAACCTCCAGAGGTGAATCTATAGCAATGCTAATTTATATTCAACACTCCAGCACATTGACCTGCATGCTGAGAAGAAAAGTGTTGTGTGTGTGTGTGTGTGTGTGTGTGCTCCTAACAAAGAAGATGCTGAGTTGTGAAAAGCCAGAATTCATGTCAAGAATCATCAAGCAGGTAAAAGAGTGTGTGTGTTTTTTGACAGTGAGGGAAAGAAAATGTAGTGAAGAGAGGCGTTAAAATTGCAGGGTTGAGAAAAGAGTTAATCACTGTTGGTGCTCTTAGCATTTAGGGTTAATTTGGCCCGCAAAGCTTCTTTTTTTTTTTTATATAATAATGTCCTCCTAGTCCTCAACAAACCTGCCATGGCTAAAAATGTCACAACATCCTGGTTCACTAATGGCAGAAACCACAATTAAAAGCTACAATGACATTCTGACCTGTGTTGTCATATATGCCATTCATTTTGATCTCACCTACATTCCTGTAAATTGCTCTGACTGTGTTCCGCTCAGTGGTGACACTATCATGCTAATCACATCTGTCCACAGACCTATTAGCACTTGTCTAAGTAATCAGAACCTCCTCTGTGGTAGCTTTTGCTACAGTCAGTGTCCAGGAGCACATTTTGCTCCTGGACACTTCCAACATGCTAACACATAGCTGGTAAAAATGATATCAAAGTCAGAAGTATCCTGAATCATTCTTTTAGTTTGGTTGTCGGATGTTTAAACCTCAGTCAGCCATCTGCATATTTGGCAGTCGACCTAGAAAAACTCTATTTCAGGCAAACGTTGTACTTCATCACACATATGCATTTACTTGTTGGAGTTTCTGTTAGTAAGCCACTGTTACCTACATCATATATATATTTGGGAAGTTAAATCTGTTATGTCGTTCATAAGATGTTGAATGTGTAAACTTTGAAAGGAAATTAGAAAATCATAAACAGCAATTCTGTCAAATCTAGTGGAGCAGTCTGAGTAACAGAAGATGTTCACTGTAAAAGAAGTTACTCCTTTTTCTGAAGTAAAGAACTCAAACAGCCCAGGACCGGCTCTGCTTGGATCTTCTGCGGTGAGTTGGTATTTCTATATAACCACCTCAACGTAAGTTGAAACAATAGCACCACATCAAAAAAATCTGTATTTTCTCTGTCTCTGTTTGTCCATCGCTCAGAGATGACACACACACACTTCCTTCTGCTTGACCCCTGACTTCACACAAGATGACTTCCCTCTCAACCACACGCTGATGCGGTTGATAGAGGGATCTTCAAGTAGAAGTAGTATCTAAACCACACATTCCCAACAAAAGCACAAATACAAACTGCTGAACATGGCTTATCCCCTTCTAGACATCAATGAATTTAGACCACACACACATACACACACACGCACACACACACACACACAGGATAAGCAGCAGTAAACGGTGCTAAGCAGTCGAGCAGGGATGTGAGACAGGTCAGTGCATTATTTATAGCCCTCCGCCACATTTAGTATTGCGTCCCTATATCACCTATTCAGCAACTTTTCCCCACGTACACACACACAGATGCACCCACACAGAAATGGGATAAAACCATGTACAGAGAGGAATGCACAGCAACACTCACACACAGAGGGGCAATACAAACAATCCCACAAAAAGTCACAAACGTAGAAATACAATCTCTCTTCCGCATGGAGCTGTTTTGCAAAACTGAACTAGATTTCTGTTTGTTAGCCCCAAATGCAAATTCCCTGACCTTGTTTCCAAGCTGTCTTTACAGATTCATTTTCCCTCCGTGGAGGCAGTCTGATCTGACTAAAGAAACACTTTTCGCAAATTGCGATTGATTTGCTAGTCTGCAGGAACTTTTGCTAATGTGTTGAAGCATATTTTGGACTCATTTGACCCGGTGAGCGACCCTAATGAAAACATTAGTAGTTATGTGTTTGTGCATGAAGTGTGTGTCTCACCTAACTAACTCTGCAGCTCATTAGGAGGGAGGTTATCATTTAGCAGATCAACTTATTATCCACCAGCACCGCGGACCCAGTTGTTAAAAAAGTAGAGCGAGTCTGATATTCTCATTATTTTGACCTTGCTGCAGAAAGGTCCCCAGATTCAATAATCAATATACTCTGAGCATCTGTATCAAAGCCTGAATGGAGATAATGCTAATTTCAACATGGATTTCTGGGCTTTTTAGTATTTTAGTACACTGTACTTTCAGTAGGATGGCTTGCTTCCAGCCTCATGGAGCACTCGCAAATTGCTACATTCTGTATTGAAAGCTCTTGTATGACTTTAAAAATATGAGAAACAATGAAAATGCCAAGCTGAAATGTCTTCTTTGGATCAAAACCAAGGGGCTTTTAGTCATCAAAACCTGGAAAACCTCAGGAGCGGACCAAAAGAGGGAGGGGGGTTAGTGAGTGAGCAAGACTGGGGAAGAAGGAGGCAGAGCAGGACGAAAGAAGACAAGTAATGCCAGAACATCTGTCTCTCATCATCTGAAAAGAGAAAGTCAGCAGCTCAGAACAGCTCACTGGACAGAAAACACAAGTTAAGCACATACACACACACAAACAGGTGGGGTTTTGCTTTTCTCCAGGTGCGCTGCATTAAGCCACAGTGGAAAATTACAGACAGAACAGAGTGTGTGAGTCTGTGTTTTTTGCGAGAGAAAGGGATGGCGGAGGACTACAAAGAAACTGAGAAACAAAAACAAGGATGGGAAATTTGAGAGAAAAAAGACAAGGACTCAAAGAAGGATGAGTGTGTTACACGGAAAAAGAAGTGGCATGAGAAGGAGCTTCTCATCTCAAGACCAAAGACGCTACCTAATCTATGGAGAATTGAACAGAAGAGAGAGATAACAGAGCGGTTGACTGGAAGATAGGGAGAAAGATTTCAGATCACCGACAGAGAGAGTAATAATGAACTGACATTTTACAGGTTATACTCAGAAATGACTCATTCCATCCAGTATAAACCAAATGACTCAACACCTGGTCTGTCCATGCCCTCAGGAACAATGTCATTTTCTGATTTGACATTTCGACCAGCACTTCCTAAACTGTCAAAGATCTCCGTTGAAAAATAAAAACAGAGCTAGTCATGAGAAAATGCTGATCCACCCTCTGATCTCTGCCCAGAATACGAGTTAGCATTGGGGTTAGCATTGTTTGTACACATCTTAGAGGTTTGAAATTTCAAGTAGCATAACAGAATTAGCATTTTAAAACTAAAAGGTATTTTGGTGATCATTGCTCTCTAACATCTAACTTTCTCTTTCACATCATTAATAGTGGTGTGAGGGGTAAAGGGCTTATAGATGACAAAACCTGGTTTGTTATTTTTCAAAGATGAAGAACAAATTGACTTAAGATATTCATGCTGTTAAATAAACATGTGAATGTCTTTCCTCACTTTCACACATGTTCCTTCTATGTGAAACAAAATGAAACTGCTGACTGTTTTTTCACCAACAGATTTGTTCCCCTGGTTCTTGAAATAATTATAGTTCATTTTGATTTATCAAAGTGCCAATTATGGAACAAATATGTGTTCTTCAGAGTCTGATGTGTTCCATTAAGTTAAATTCCTTTAAGTATAAGCAGCAAAAGCACCATACTCAGAGCTTTACATCAGCATTTTAAGATGTATGAATGTCATTCTAACAAGTTGTGTGAATGGATTTCGACTGTTGAGCTTTAGTGTCTTCCAGGCAGAGGAAACTAGGTTGAGGAAAACATAGACTGACAGAGTCAGAAAGAGCAGGCTGAACATGAAGAAAAAACAAAACAGCGAGCGGAGTGAAACGGTAAGAGGTTTCCCACCGTCGTGACGTAGGGGTGAAAAGAGGGTGAGGAAGGTTTCTTAATCGGAGCAAGGGAAAACACTGCCATTGGGGAGGTGTGGAGAAAGAGACAGAGATTGCTATTAAAGGGGAGATGAAGTGCCATGAAACGAGGAAAACAACAGGATGATTCACCGTGAAGGGAGAGTGAAAAAGTAAAACAACCTGTGGCCTTGCACGACACGGCTCTGGAGGGACTACTGAGGAAACAGAAGGCTTAGCTCAGTACACAAACTGTCCCTCCCACACACACAACCACACAATCTCTCTGTGTGCACGTTTGAAAGAAGTGAGGACAGGCAAATAGTCTCATTTGAAAGACTCCCATGATCTCCTTGCTCCTCTGAGGACATTTGTTCTTTGCAAAGACACAAACACACACACACACACACGCACAGATCCCCCAAGTCTCTGTAATTACTCCAGTCATTACCAATGGCCAATGAAGACACTAGAATACTAGCGGTTTGCTAATGACATGATAACTGTAATTAGAACATCCTGCTGGACCCTCTAATTGTCCTTTCTCTTTTTTACAGATGGGAGAGAGGGAGAGAGAGAGAGACTGTGCAGAGGGTTAATTGGTTAAATGTTTATTTGTTCACTGCTAACTCCGTCTCCGTTGTTCAGCCACCATTACTCTAATGACAGATGATAGACTAATGTCCTCTCATTTGACTCATACATTAAAAAAAAAAAAGGTGTCATCTCGAATTTATATGATTTTTCTTGGAATTTACATGCGCCTTGAAAGGAAAAACAAAAGGGTAGAGCAGAGCAGCAGCTATCTGAATCACTAGATGAAAAAGGAAAAACCTTAATCCTGAAACCTGGTGAAAAACACCTGCTACCTACAAGATAATTAAAATGACATCAGTCCTGAAAAAAGTCTCCAGCAAAATGTGTCATCTGCCGGAGATTCACGCACACTGTTGTCACATACAGCCACTGAATCCAAACCATCAGAGTAAAGGAGATTGCATGAGGTGTTTTCATTTCAGCCAGCAAACAAATAAATTACCATCCATTAAAACAACCTTGAAATTATGATTTCATTTCATTTTCCCAATAAGATGAAGTAGCAAACTTTTTTGTTTGTAATTGGAATGAACTTGAGTAATCAGTCTTGGCCAGAGAGGCTGCTGTGTTTGACAAAGGAGAGGAATAATCTGAGTTGGTTTTCTGCAGGTGGCTCCACTCAACAACTACTTTACACTCTGCTGCGTTCCGCTCATTTCACTATTGCCCTCTCAGTTCCTCTGTTCCACCCTTTCAATCCTTCTTTTGTGGCATAAAACATTCACAATACCTTGCGCTGTCCACGTCTTTTCTCTTTTTTCCCTATTTCCGCCATGCCTGCTCACCTTTTCCTCTTCACTGTTCTTGCTGCATTATCTAAATCAAATCAAACCAAATCTATCTAATTCAAAAGTTCACAAGACAACTAAAACATTTGTCACACCAGACAAAGCAGCAGAGATTGAGAATGACTATATAATGAATAAAAACAGACTCAGAAAATGTCAAGAAAACATGGGACATACACAGAAGATTCACTAATTGCCCTTTTTTTTCAGCTGTTATATATATTTTCATGCTAATATTGAAAATTCATTCACTTGCTGGCTTCTCTTGTGATTTGACCTGCCATACAATGTTGGTTTATTTTTAGCCTTTCCTAAGCAAGCAAACTAATTTCCATATGCATGGAGTAATTAACCATGGAAACAAATGACAGAGAAAGAATAAATGCAGTTGAATTCATGTTTTGAGAATAGAATATCTGTAATACAGCGAATCACAGATTTTTGTCAAATGCTAAGTAATTACACAGAGTGCGTTATTGACATGGAGTCAGTTCATCATGCACTGAGCTAGAATGGGGTATAAGCCCTTTGTGTGAACATGTAACATGGATGGTTTATTTTATTGATGACTTTATGACCCAGTCTATTGTAATGGTGCATTGAACTGTGACAGACAGATAATGTTGTGCAAGTTCAGGCCTGACATGAGCTCTTGTAAACTTCAAGTCTCAAATTTTGAATTTGCAAGTCCGTCCCAAAAACTTGATTACTTTAAGATGATTTGTTTGGCTTGTTTGGTAGAACCTGTGTCTGGTAGAACTCAAAACACACTGGTTTACAAGCTACTAGCTAGAAATATCTAACACGCTAAATTTGGAGACTGAGAGTTTATGACGAATATTGTGGTGATGTATTTGGTCAGACATGGGGCCCTGAGTTACCTTAAAGAGCAAGACTCAAAAACTTATTGCCTCACCATGAATATGTGTATATGAATTTGTGTATACATTTTAATTTATGTATTTAATCAAAGATGTTTTCCCTTTGTGATCTGCCTTTTTACTTGACTATGTTCAAATACTACTACAATATAGATGTGCCAACCATCTTTCCTATGCCTTCCTTTTTTCTCTCTCTCTTTCTTTCTTTGAAAAACAATAACTATATTGCTAAAAAAAAAAAAAACTTAGTTTGCAAATTGATGACAGCTTTTTGGCATTATTACTGCCACCTTCTGGTAGGTGTGCATATTCACGTACGTTCGGTTTTAATGTTCACTAAAGCAAACGAAAAGAAAAAGAAAAAAAAGGAAACAAACACATTCAGTGGACCTTCAAGGGGCAACTGCAGCTGGTTATGATAAACACTTCAGACTAGACAACACCAAACACATTTGAAAGCTCAATCACACTCACGTAAAATTATAGGGTAGAAGGAGTCTTGAAATACTGTAGACCATGAAACTAACAAGTAAAGGTCAAGTGAACTCACCCTTCCTTCTTGTCCAGCTCATACAACCGTAATGACACACACAACTGAAATGCATTCATTTGCACAAATAAAAACCCATTACACAAGTGGACTTGTTGACTTTGACCAAAAATCTGAAAAAGAAACTTCCGGCCCTCTGTTTCAGACATAGGTTTTATCAGAGCCATGAAAACAAAACACAGTCCCACCAACTAGTCCTTACAACGCGTACCTCTGGGCAACACGTCCTACTTCTTGCTTACTTCTCACAGTGTGCATCGCAGTGAGCCTGTTTCATCAACTGGCATATTTCTGCAGAGACACTATAGAGGCAGACAGCTGGTCTTGAGTGGCCAATTATGTCCGTTTATCTCCCTTCCAGGCACAGCTGTGATCAAACGGAATGAAGAAACAGGATCAAACAGCGAGGCTAAAATCATTCTTCCGTTTCATTCACTCCTTTTTCCAGCTTCCCTCTGTTTCTCTGCCTGTTACTTCCTCCCACTGTACTTCCATCCCTCCCTCCTGTCTCTCGCTATATATACACTTCTTAGTCTCGCTGTGCTTCCCTTTGCTCATCTCTCCGGAGATGACAGAGCAGAGGCATCTGTAAAAGTTTACTGCTGAGGAAGCTTCAGTCCTGCAAAGCCTACTGCTGAGCGCACGTCTGTGTGTGTTCCAGCGGTTCTCAGTGTACCAAAGGGGAGATCTGGAGGGGAACTCGATGGAGTCCCCATTTAAGAACTGGGTCTCACCATTTGTCAGAAATTTTTTGTCCAAAAAATACTAGTATTCACATTTTCCTATAATAGTGGGTGGATAAGTATAAAGAAACAGATGATGTCATGTTTAAAAAGGAAATTGAGGTGAAGGCAGAACAAACCAGAGTGTCTCATGTCATTGTAAAACGTTTTGTCCATCCACCCTGTGAACCTTTGCTGTGCTATAAGGTCCTCACTCAGCCGCTTCCTCAGTAGTACTTCCTGATCTGGGCTTGACCTCAAACATGAGGGATTTGACACTGTTAATCAAATGGCCAGAACAGTCTCAGAAATACCACAGAGTTACACAAAATGCCAATTACGGATGGGGAAAAAAATCGAGGTGCTTGCTCACAGTGACCTGAACTGGCTTTCTGTTCCATGTCACATATCCTCTCACATTTAAGGCCAAATGTGATGCAAAGAATGACTTCACTGTGTACACTCTCTGTACACTGTATTTCTCCAAAACAACATTTGGCAGACGGGCCACTTAATCTAAGTCATGAGATCTGCAAAAGCCTCCTGAATAAGCCTTAAATCAATACAACCTATGAATGCACCAATTGCTCCACAGCTGCCCTTTTCTCAGTTACCCCTTTGTACTGTATGACAAAACACAAATGTATCTGAAAACAGAAAGCTGCTCTTGGGGAGATGAAAAAAGTGATTGCATGAGGTTCAAAGAATCCTTTTAATAAACTGCTGTGAGAAGCAATGAATCTGTGTATTATACTTGAGGTATCAGCTATGTGGTTTAAAGACCAAAGATTGGGTGCATTCTCAAATTATAATTTTTTGTCGTTTTTTCTTTATGTAAAACTCATTTGTTAATTTAAAAAATGTAAAAGTTCGCATATTTCATCTGCACCCCCCCTCACCTCCCCAACAACCCCATTCAGACACACCTGTAACCAAAGTGCAAACCGAGGTTACTGGTGTCTTGACCCGGAGTAGACATATGTTGGAGTTAATGGACTAAAATGCTCCTCTGCTGCACAGAGCATCTGCCTACTTGGATCCTACACTCCTCGCTGCGCGTAAAGATCAGCTGGATGCGCACAAAAGCGAGCACAGGGAGCAGCGTTTACACGCGTTGGACCGGCGCGTCGAGCGCACCACTTTGGCTTTGTCTCCGGTAGCAGAGCGTAAAACGCACATGGAGCAGCCTTTCTCACTTGGGAGCAAAGGTTAACTGGTATTCGCATTAATCTAGTAAATACAACCAAGAGAGGCTCCGTGAGACGGGGGCTGCTGGTGCCGGCCTCCGGTAGCAGGAGGCAGTAACCCGGTCAGATCTCCTGCCACCGCTCCGCGTAGTGAGTGATCCACAGAAAGAAATGACAAATGGCAAAAAAATAAATAAATAAATAAATAAAGGAAAAGAGAGCGATCTTACGGTAAAACTGTCCAGGAACTTTCCAAGACTAAATCACAGTGACACATTAAGGGACAAAAGAAGCACGATAAGGTCACTGTTAACTACAAGGAGCTGCTGCCCCTCAGATCACTGACACTGAGACGGCTCCCCATAGGAATATTACAGGACCATCAGTGATTTTTCATTACTGGGATGGCTCTCCCGAGAACAGCCATTGATTAAACCACAGATTAAAATGTGCAGCATATGGTTATGATGTTTTGCCCAGAAGTCAAAAATCAATACCGGTGGAAAAAACAGAACATATGTGAAGATCACTCCAGGTCAGAGTCACACCAGCAGCCGGGAGGAAGATGAAGATGTTCGCTGGAATGGTGACATTTTTATGTGTGAAATTATCTTGGAAAGTTTTACCGCGCAACACCAGGAGTCATCCTCCTTGGAAAAATAAATCAGCCCAAGGCTCGGAAAAAATAACAGATTCTGATGAAATCAGTTTAAAGTTAGTCACTTTTTTTCCCTTTTGAAATAGAACACTGCTGCTGCTAACGCCGACTGATCCATATGGTTCCAGAGTAAAAGGTGACTGTAACAAGGACCGTCAGAAAGGTGGGGAAACTAAAATAATCACCGGCCTTCGGCACTGAACTTAATTGTTCAAGTTATTTGAAGGGAAATAAATGTTTTGGTGGTGCCTTCACTGAAATAGATTTTTTTACGCAAATTGGTTAGCCTGGTACATAAAAACTCCCCGAGGTGTGTCAGAGACTTTGGATTTGTGATGTGAATGGAGAAAATGTCCCTTCCTTAAAAAAAATGTGGATTGTTTTCCATTCAGGACCTACGTGTGACAAGAATTAAAGCGAGCAGGAAAAGTGTCAAACCTACCTCCTTCCTCCGCCGTGACTGATGGAGGCAAAAGAAAGGCCAGTAAACATCCACAGAGCCACATGAGTAAATCCATCTTTTCTTCCTGTTATGTGGAGAAAATCCAGCTCTTCTCCTCCACTGTGGCTCGCTTCAGTTTAATGTGAGACAAAGTCTTCCCCTTTTCCACTATTTTCTATTTCTTTTTCAAGCGCAAAGCAGCCGGTGCCCAAACTACAACACAGAAGCCGGGCTGCGTTCACGGGCTCTCCAGGAATATCGAGCTGCTTCAGCCACTCTGTCCGTGCAGGTCTTCTCGGTGTGCGGCACCGCTTCTCCTGCAGCCAGGACCGCTCTTTTCGATTTGTGTAAATTTTGAAAAGAAAGAAAGAAAGAAAAAAAAAAGATCTGCAATCAGCGCAATTTTTCCATTAAAAACATTTTCAAAGACGCGAAATCCATTTCTGCGTTCCCAGCCGGCAGCAACGTCCCTCTGTCAGTCAAAACACGGGATCAACACAGTTGGCTGAGAAATTTCAAACAAAGTCAATTAGAAAAATTTAATTACAAAAAATAACCACAGGCAAAAACCAACGAGAAGGATAAAAAAATATTTACCCCGTTTAGTTTGATAAAAACAAAAAGTGCCGCACGTCTTTCGCCCTCGGTCCGGGGAAGTACTCCAAAAGCTTTCGCTCTCACTCTCCAAGTGCTACACTGACTTGGTAAAAGCACCTGTGATCAAGACTCAAAACACTCTCCCGTCATTTTCCTGTTGATTACAATGTCCCGATTACGGTCCGTTCTTATATAGAGCTAAAAAAAACAACACGTGGTCTCCTGGAAGACGCAGCTCCGGTGTGCGTGCGTAATGCTGACCGGGAGAAAACAGACGCGCGGCTTCTCCGCTTCTCCTCCAACAAACTGAGCGTTTCTTCGCTCACGCACGCTTTTCTGTGTGCTCTCTCTCTTGCGCTCTCTCTCTCCCTCTCTTGTCCATGCTTGGTGCCTCTCTCCCTCAGCAGCTCCGGCAGTGCGCACCTTCCCCTCCGCTCAGCGCCGGGTTAGTGGGCAGCGAGCAGGACTGCTCACTCAGCGCCCCCCCCCCCCCCTTTCCCGTCTCGGTTCGCGTGAACGGCGCGCGCGCGCGTGTATCGGATTACAGTAGGCACCTCGGCCCGCCTCCATATAGCCCCTCACTGATTAAAGAGCAGTTTCATCTCCCTCTCTCTCTCTCTCTATCTTCCTTCTCCCTCTTTGCCTCACCCTCTCTCTTACCTCTCCACATCTCCGCTCTCTCCCTCACTTTCATTTTTGCCAAATTTCTCCCTGCCTCTCTCATTTCCCTCCAATTTCTTCTCTCTCTCACTCTCCATCAAGACACCCTCTCCCTTCCAAATTTATTGCCTTCCCATCCCTCTCTTTTTTCTTCCATCTTTTCTCTTATACTCTCTTTGGCATTAAAGAGAATAGAGGGAGGTGGAAAGAAGAAATGCAGAAAGAGGAGGGAGAGGCCCACAGCACAGCTTTATGAGCTTTGTAGCAGTGCTGGGAGCTTTAAAAGGAACCTGGTGCTAGTTTACAGCATTACAGTTCAAACACCGGCCGTGTGCATGTTTAGAATAATTCAAAGATAAAGAAATCTGGTGACTTATAATAAATTAATAATAATTTACAGTTTAACACATAGTATAATTTGTTTATCATATGAAATGGACTGATTTGCATGTCATGCAGATCAGTCATTGTGATAATAATAGTCTGACTTCTCCATGCAAAAATTCACACGCAGCTTTGTACACACACGCGCGTGCGCACTTCCTTTTTGCTTGCTCGTTCTCTCCTGGTAGTGTAGTGCAGGGAGGCTGCTGGTGGGAGGTGTGTTCTTTTGGTCAATGCAATCTAAAGCTCGTGGTCTGAAGAACAAACCAAAATTTGGCTCTCAGTCTGCCTTCCCAGGACACACCCTGCATGTATTTGAGAACACATTTGCACACACTCTGGCTATAATGACACAGCTGGGTTATCTCATGGGAAGTAATTCCCCTTTTAAATCTTTTGTATTTTATGACAGAAAATGATAAGAGGACTCAAAATCTCTCACGAGCCAAAATATTTTCAAGCTGATGCGCTTTTCTGAATACAAGCAAGATCACACACTGTATAGAATCAAGTACTGTAGTATTTTACAATTCATGTTCCTTATCACAGGAAAAATATAAACAGACTATTTTCTAATTTCTCAATCAGCTTTACTTTTACTGCACTGGGCCTAATTACTAGCAGCCAGATGAATCATCAATCTCAGCACAACACAGTGACATCTGAAACATGGACACACACCATCACACTCAGAAGTCTGCTAACATCTCTGGATCTCTGAAAGTATTAAGATCTTTTCCATGACAGGCCCGTGTGTGTACGTGTGTACGCATGTGTGTGTATGACTGTCACCCTAATCATTCCTTTGGCCCTTCCAGTTGTACGACCTCTGTAACCTGTTGCTCTCTCCCCTCAGCCTGTGCCCTTCCACTGTAACTAAACCCACTCTGGCCCAATGGAATCTGTCAACCGATGAGAGTGCAGAGCAATCACGTGTTAATATCAGTCTGATATTCCTGTGAGCTGCCAGAGCCACTTTGCAAAAAATTTCGAGCGTAGAAAACAGGAAGCTGTGCTGCTCTGTGCGGCATCTAGCTGATGTTGATCTTATTGCTCTTACTCTAAAATACTCTAAAACTCTAATCACAAAAATGTGAACTTGTTCAATGCTAATAGAAGTGAGCAAATTCAATCTCTACTTTTGCAATGCTTAAATTTCTTTTCAATATGTTACATTGTTTTAAATTCACTCTGAGACTCAGAGCCCCCAAATTGGAGGGTTAATAGGGAAATGCAAAAAAAAATAAACTTAAATCTATGTTGGCACAAGCTGGCTGGAATGATTCAGTCAGGAGGGGAAGGAAAGCAAAAACCTCTGCGAATTTCTGTGAATTCACACCAACGCAGCACATGGACCCGAGCCTTCTGGACTTTCCCTTCACGCATTCTTTTGTATAACTTACAACAGTATGTTGTGAAAGTAGGATATGCTAATCCATGACACCTTTTCTGCTTGCCAAGAGGTGGACCGGGTTTCCCAGAAGTCAATGCTGACATCACAGAGAGATTACATTTTAAGGATATGGGTGGAAATGCATGATGTTGCTGCAAAGCTCAGTCATCCCCAGAGTTTCTAGGTCACTGAGCGTTATTACACCAAAAACAATACAAAATACAGCGTGGAACATGTCACAGATACCATGTTTTTCTGTGTACCCTATGTGTAAAATGAAAAAATAATATTAATAAAATAGGCAACTCACTTTCATGTTGCCAGTTGCTATATTGGCTTCTCTGTTGGGAATGACTCCTGGCTGTAATGAGCAGGTGTTGTTCCACTATTGTTTCTATTTGAAATAAAAGCTAATTTCAATAGTAGAAGAGTCAAGACTTTGCACTGGTGTCGCCATCTGCAGCTGGAACTGTTACCGACACTGGCTAAGCAGCAATTAGAAGTTGCAGGGAGCTTTAAGTTATATTTCATGTCAGTCATATGATATGCTTCAGTTTGTGTATTAAGTTAGCATACTTGATTGCTGTATTGCATTAACACCCCCACAACCCCACCCCTCTCTTTGCTACTTCTGCTCTTGCTGGGCTGTGTTTGCGTGGACGCGAAGGAGGCAGTGGAAACAGCATTTGCTTCAATGGTCAATGGGATGCTAATATTATGTGTTTATCTCTTGTTTTAAAGGTCACGAAAAAGGAATCACTCCCTTTTCATCCCAGAGATCATTTAAATAGCACATGTTGTTCTGACTACTTCGCTGTCACTGTCACCTCTAGCTGCTAGATTTTTGACACAGTGCACGACCCCCCTGTGTACGACAGCCGATGCCAAAGTTGATGTTATTAACACAGAACACTGGATTCAGCGAATGAATGGAGAGAAGTAAGATACCAATACAATTAAGTAAAAAGATTCTGTTGTGTGTGTGTGTGTGTGTGTGTGTGTGTGTGTGTGTGTGTGTGCATATTAAAAGACAGCTATGCAATGAGTGGAGGGTAAGGTGATCCTTGCTCTGCGTCAGGGGAAGAACTTGTCTGCTGGCTTGTCAACAAGCACTGCTCGCCCTGTCTACACATCATCGACACACTGCATCCCCAGCCACTCTTTCCCATTCATTTAATTTGATGAATGGTTTTATTAATTACTTAAACAATGTAGACCAACTGCCCCGGGACTGTCATGCTTCAAAATGTGTTTACTCTATCTTTTGTTTTTTCTTCAAGCAGTGTTTGCTATTTACCTCCCTGCTGCACATTTCATGTTGATGTTAACAGAGTGAATGTTTTCTATGTGCACACAAAGCTTTATTGGTTCAGGCTGCCATAAGTCTCAGTAATGTTAGTACATCCAAAGTAATCAGCCCAAAATGTTGTCAGCCCACTGAGATTTCCCTCGATCTTCATGATTACTGCTGTGCTGCCGCTTCCCTCCCTCCATCCATCTCTGAGGTTAATGGCACATGCAGAATGTGGTGATCTCAGAGGGACCGGCAGCTCTGCGTCCATCAGTCTCTCCTCACGTCCCTACATCTGGGTGTTTGTGTATGCGTTTGCATGTCAGAGAGTTAAAAGATGTCTGCTTGAGTGCATAGTTGGAAAGTTTTCGGCATATGAGTGTTTTCTCTTACCTGTGTGTGAGTGTGTGTCTCCATCAGACTCCAGGGACACTGCAGGGGGGTGTGTTTTGTCCAGTTTTCCACCACAGTTTGTAATGAAATATTCAAATGTAGGGGCAGCAGCATCTAATCATTAAAAAAAAAAAAATACATCACACAACCACAAACAACAGAAATAAGAAAGAAAAATAGACTCACAGAGGGTAAACGTTTATCTGACATCACCCATGGACTGATCGTATTTATCTGTTGCCCAACAAATATTTGATCTCTGCTGTGGATACAGCAGCACTGAAAACAGTCGGTAATGCAAACATACACACAACACGATGCACATACTCATATGCTCCCTATGGCCTTATCAATAAGCCATATTACTGAGTGGGTACAGCAAATTAGTGTGTCAACAGTCAACATGACTACTACGGAGGAGAGTGCAGAGTGGAGACATGCATGCACATGTACGCGCATACACACATGCACACACACGCAGTAGAGAAGAGATCTGTCAAGCTTTACACGCACCAAGAGATGCACATTTGCACAGACACACAGCCGCATAAATGAACGTGAAAAGAAAGGCACACATGGAGTCAACAAGTCCAAGATATGATCCACCCACCCACACACACACGCGCACACACACACGCACACAACCACTAAGAAAACGCATGAACCTGTATATTACATGCATGTCAGCAGGAAACTGTATTTGTAGCTTTCTTCTGTGTGTTTTGTGTGCATATGTCTCTGTAATTTCTGACTGCAGCGCTGTATGTCACTATGTGTGTGTGTGTGTGTTTGTTTCTGTACGGGTGCGCAAGTAAGTGGTGATAATCACAGTGCAGCCTGTGGAGACCGCAGGGAGTCAACTCAGCCATTAGCAAGGACACGGAGGTGATAGAGACAGACAAATGTATACACCACCACACCCACACAAAGAAGCACAAACGCTCACTGATACACTGAGTCACAAACACAGTCAGTGTCCAGGGATCACCAGGGGCTGTCAGAGCTGTGCCCAGTCTATGAAGAAATGTTTGCTCTCTTTCTAATAACTTCATTGTTCTCTCTATCATCGATTTGTCTTTTACACTCTGCTCTTTATTTCTGTACCTTTAACTCTCCTTGCGCTTTCCTTCTTCCAGCATGCCCATTTTCTTTTCTCCCATATGTTTGATTTTCTCATTTTCTGTTCTCTCTTGCAACATTTTCCCCTTCGACTGTCTTCTGTTTCTTTCTCTGTGTGGCTGTAAATAAAGGAACCTTCCCTATGTGTCCAAACTCAGCTTGTAGCACAGCAGCTACTTCCTTTGTGTCGCACTGGAAAGCAGACAAAAAACTTTGTAACTACTCATACTTGTAAGTGTTTGAAATGAAACATTACCATACATGTGAAATTGGTGTGAAAAAGATCCATCCAGTGTTCTGCTTTTAATGGACTACAATTTCTTTTGCTTGATACTTATAGAAAATGAGGTCTAGACATAGACTGGAACAGCAATTAGATATCTGTTGAATAGCAGGCCATTATTTCCTTTTGTAGCTTACTTTTTTAAGGCCAGTAGTTGCAGTTTTTCTTCAATGTTAAGATATAAATACATCCATATAATACACAACTCACAAAAAGTTAGGGATATTTGGCTTTCCGGTGAAATTTATGGAAAAAGTAAAAAGTTCACGCTACAGTGATATTATATGATGAAAGTAGGGCATTTAAGTAGAAGCATGCAGTGGTCGTTTCCTCATCTCAAACAATGTATTCAAACAAAAGTCAACAACAGTGTCAATAACATGTCATGTGCCCTTGAGCATCAATTACAGCTTGACAATGACGTCTCATGCCAAAGCATGGCATCCCACTCTTCTTGAAGGGCGGCCCTCAGGTTATTGAGGTTCTGGGGTACAGAGTTATGAGCCTCTACACAGCGACTCAACCGATCCCATAGGTTTTCTATGGCATTGAGGTGTGGAGAAAGTACAGGCCACTCCATTCGCGGTACCCCAAACTCCAGCAGCCGTTCCCTAATGAGGCAGCCTCGATGAGCTGCAGCAATGTAGTCCATGAAGATGAAATTAAGCCTGTGTTGTTCATGCAGGGGCACAATGACTGGATTGCTGATGTTATTCAGTTAGTATGGGCTTGTCACTGTACTATTCACAACATGTAGGGCAGTTCCGTATTGACTAGACACACCTGCCCACACTGCAACACCACCACCACCACCAAAGGCTCGTCTGGTGACAACAGTGGCTAATGTATGCGCTCTCCTTGACGTCTCCAGCATTGTTGCCAGCCATCATTTCAACTCAACCTGAATCGACTTTCATCAGAGAACAGCACTGAGGCCGACTGGTCCCTCGTCCAGCGAAAATGCTCCCTGGTCTATGCCTGGTGATGTGGTCAGATACCCTTGCAGGCCGTCTAGCAGGCAGACCATGCTGATGTAAACAGTTTCGAATGGTCTGACGTGACGATGGGTGCCTCTCACCTCCCTTAAATGTGCCCAGAGTTGAGGGGCATTCATCATTCGGTTCCGCAGGGCACTGTTCACAACGAAGCAGCCATCAGTGTGGGATGTGGCCAGAGGACATCCGATTCTATGCCTTTCTGCGACTCTTCCAGTCTTCCAGACACTCTTAGCTCAGTCTGAGAACATCCAGTTTGAAGCGTCGCAATAGAAAAGCGTCAAGTCAAAATGTGAACAGCATGATGAGGAGGACTATTTAAACAGCAATTCTGATTGAACCCGGAAATGTATTGGTTGATTCATGGATCAAACAGCTGTTGTGAATTTAGCCGTTAAGCTCCTTGTTGGAGAACAGCGAGTTGTGCAAAAGTTTACAGGTCACATTAAGTTTACCTGTAAAGGTCATAGTGAATCTTAGGTTCATCCTGAAATTTCACCCGAAAGCCGGATATCCCTAACTTTTTGTGAGTAGTGTATTACTGCAAAGAGCTCTCAGGACCCTTTAGTGAAGACAGTTTTCCAATGAAAACATCAGAACACTGAATCGCCTTGTTGGTGGTGAGCAAAGATGTTGTGCTTTGAAAGGTGTGATGGAAGGATCAAGGTTTCTCTCAAAGGCTGTGAGCAGATAGATAGATGGGTTTTCTCACTTTCATCACTGTTTCTCAAGTGAATGGAATCAGCTTTTTTATATACATTAGGAGGATGTATTTTGTTTCAGTATCTCACCGCCTGAGCCATGTGCTTGGGTTGGCAATCTCCAAACAAGGATGTGGCTTTTGTGAACTGGGTGCAGCTTATATTATTAAAGGTTTGTATGATCTGAGCAGAACAAAATTCATGCTACACTTACACAGGCAAGAAAACCAGAGCTTTGGTCTGATCATAAAAATGTATTCCTCTTAAGTTGACATCTTGCGCTTACATGGCTATGGTGTGACAGCTGAGGTACTGTGTTTAGAGCCATCAGTCACCGTCTGACAAGATAAGACAGCTACAGTGCTGAGAAAAAGGGGAGAGGAGCAACAACCCCCATCCCCCCGTTTGCACACATTCTGGCCCCCACCCCCCTCTCTATTGTTTTCTTCATTCTTCTATTATTCTAACTTCAGACCATTTTGCTAGTCACCCCATTCTTTTCTGTTTAAGGCACTACCAATAGGATGTCAGCAATCGGAACTAACCGGACTTTAGTGTAACACAGTTTTCACAATCCACTACCTTCCAATTGCAGTCACATGCATGCTGGTATTGTTGAAGAAAAGCAAAAGACAAACGTGTTTATGAGCAACTCCCTCAGCTGTAATGCTAGAAATACAGAGAAGAACGGGTCACTGGCCACCAGTATGCAGTGCTTACACACAAACACATACATACACACACATATGCTTTGAGTGACAGGACGCGGAACATCTCTAGACCCTTGTCTAATGGCATTATCAATAACAATGGCCTTGGGGAGATGTGTAAGTGTGTCTGACTGAGTTTTAGGAGCAGAGCCCTCCGGCTGCACAATAACAGCGGTTTTCGTTCCCGGGGAATCCCTTGTTGTGCGAGATGACACAAAATGATAGGATTATCAGTAATGGCTTAATCATGAACACACCCAACACCAAGACTCACACACACAAACACAGAGACAGAGCGGTCCCTGATCATGATAAGATGATGGGTCAGGAAACCTAACACTGATAAAGTGGCCTCTAACACCACAGAGGGCTGATTACATGGGCTTTATCAGTGAGTGAGTCATGTTACAACATTTGTGGCTTCTTTCTTTCTCCTTTACTTACTTGTATGGGTGTTTGTTTGTTTGTTTGTACTTTTTACTCCATTCATGCCCCATACATCCTCTTTCCTTATGCAAACTAGATTCTTGGAGGAAATACTTTACTATTTTACCCCAATCTTTTTGTTCTACTTCACATACAACACCTTCTGCTCCTACTCCTTTCCTTTGTTCCTTCCTACCTTCCTTCAATGAGAGTTTTTCCCTCTTCCTTTACACCCTCTTCATGCTAATGTCAACTGCAAACACCTCAAGGTGATCTAGTCATCTCTTGGCTTGCAATTAAAAGATATAAAACTCAATGTACAGACATACAAGCACAGAATGGAAGCCTTTTACTATCACAGATAACTCCAGAGTGTTTGAAGATTGTTTCATTTACTAGTGGATTGTTTTTTTGAAATTATACTTACTGATAGAAATATTCTGCTACACACTAACACCAACATGCTGCCTGCGGTGTTAATACAGCTTGATTGCAAGCTTTTCTATAGTTCATGTAAAGTACGGGTGACATTTCCATCCAGCTATAGGGAACTGAAAGGGAAAATATTTTGACCTTTATGTAACCAAACTTATAGGATTGGAGGAGAGGATTACCAGCAGGAAGAGTGAGATGGCGAATGGAGGGGTGGAAGAACATCTGGATGAGGAAAAAGCTTGGCCATTGCATCCCAACAGAAATTGATGATTGGCACGGCAAGCAATGCAGGGGTGAGACAAAACAAGGATATTGTAAAAGTAAGTACTAAGAAAAAAAACTGTTGGTCGCCAGAAGAATTGTGATGGCATGTTGCTGCAAGTGGAAGATGAATTACAAATCAAAAAGGTGAGTTCGAAAGATGCATCCAGAGCTTTGAAGGCTTACCCGATTCCTCAACAATCACAAGACAGGCAGCATATGTGTCAAAGTAATCTACCAGGAATATGTCTGTGCATGCGTTCAATGAGCCAAATTCAAATTGTAATCGACAACCTCTGCCCTTTTGGACTTCCCCTGTATCTGTGTCCTCCAGTAACATATTAACACAGTGCTATGTTGGTCTGAATTTGACTGAAAAAGAAGTGGAAAAAAGAAAGAACAGAGAGCTGGATTCAGTCTGATATACCTCAACAGTGAATATTTACATGAATGAGATACGTTAATCATTCTGGTCTAATATAATGGTGATTCACCCTCTGGCATACAGGAAGTTATGAGCTTGTTTGGAATAAACATAGACAAAAGTGGAAAGTAAGCAAAAGCTATAATTGCAGACATAAAATAACTCCACATACAAAAACCAAAATTTTGAAATGACAAATTTGAGGATTACCACTCTGATGATGTAAATTAAGGAGCGAGTTACAGGGGAACAAGCGTATAGTTGTGGTTACCCATCTATTTATAGGAAGCGGGGCGCGCCAGGGAGCAAGAACCAGAGGCAGGGGAGGGATATAATAATTGGAGTTACTTCCACTGAAAATCCTATTTTCGCAGTCTGGCAGAGATAGAGGAACATGTGAATGGATGGAGGACTGAGGGAAAGGGAGGAATACACAGTTACTTTGTGGAGAAAATCCTATTTCCTCTGTACGGTTCAGAGGAAAGGATACAGAGATGGGGGGGGTTGACGGGATCTCTGGCTGGCATGATGGATGGATGGATGGATAAAACTGATGCAGGGATCGTGGCAAAGTGAATGAACGGAAGTGTTGAGTAAAGGGGGGAATCAGAATCACTGAATCATTGGAGATGAATGGATGAATAGATGGATGGATGGATAGATGGATGGATTTGCGCCAAATAAAATCCTATTTTCTGCAGCTGGTAGATTTAGCATCTGGAGTCTTCAGATTACCATAATAATCTACCATGAGGAAATAACCAGATTCTGGACTCAGGGTGTGTGTTTGCATGCATGCCTTGTGGCTGCTTGTGTGCACATCTTTGTGAGTAGGTGTAAGTACATGAGTGTGTATGCACATCTATTTGTATCCCTTCGTTCAGCATGTTTCTGTGCCCGTGTGTTTGTGTGTGTGTGTGTGTGTGCCTGCTCAGCAAGGAAAGATGAGAACGGGAAATGAGGGGTTGCTACTTCGGCCCACAAATTTGATTTGGAGCTGCCGCTTCAATTAAATGGTTGACCGCTTCCACCACCAACCCCTCCCACACACACACACACACACACACACACACACACACACACAGATATTAGTAGACACTAATTGATTGAGGAGCGTTGGCTGATAGACAGCATCTGAGATGGGTGGAAGAAATGAGGGGGTCAGCAGCTGTTTCATTTCCCAGACCTACTAAAGGATTTTAACTGAACCCAAATGCACTCACTCAAACACACACACACGTAAAAAAGTATGTCATGTTGTCATGTGGCGCTGAATGGCTTGACGATATGGAAAGACGAAACACAAGCAGACATAAGCACACGTACTCATGGTAATATAATATCATACAAGCTTGACTGGGTAAATTTAAGAGGACACATGCAGTGCACAGAGTGCACAGGAAACGGATATCACAGGCAAATTCACACACATGCACATGTACCCCCCGACCATGGGAGTATAACATGCTGGTGTGGGGTCACCTTTATATTTCTAACAGGCACCATGAGCAATCAAATCAGATCATTAATAGATATAACGAAATGGTACTGATAGGCCATGGACAACACAGCGCAACAATGCCAATAAACTCGACAAATAATACTATTAATGAATCAGCTCATCACTTAGTGCCAATAACAATGTCCAAGGGACGATGAACATAGAAGAGCGTGTGAATGGATAGAAAATTGAAGGAATGTGGATCATTTGGATCAGTGAAGATTGGTGCTGCTACTGCCAGGCCGTGTGAATGCCGTACTTTACATGCACCTACCATTTCAGCCTGAATGCTGCTGTCGTTGGTATTCCCTATTATTGGTTTTACTTGATTGGTTTGTGTCATTTTCATTTAGTTGGCTAGGTTTCTGCTGTTATTTATTCTTAAATGTTAATTAAATTCAATAGTCCAATCCTGAGTACAACATTGCACACAAAACAATTTAAGACTATTGTGACTATTAAGTTGCTCATTTGTCATTGAAGTTAAATCAGTGACAATTATCCTGTAAGTATAAGTATTATCACCCAATTTTAAAAGTATATTGTAGTCTCTGAGTGTACTTGTGTTATGGATAAAAACACTATACCAATGGCTTTTGGAAAATAGCCAATAAACCACAGTGCACACTATACATCTCCTCCCTCTCTTTCCAACATATAAATGCATTAATACAGCCGTACACCTTATATCCTCGAACAACTCACCTTCACCTTCTCATCGTTATTCGTCATGGTTCTCATCTTTTTTCACCATCTGTTTTACTCCTGTGCAACCTTCCCTCTCTCTCTGATATTATATCAGGGTCTTACAGCATTAAGCATCCTTCTATGAATTGTCTTCAATGAAGAGTTCAGCTGAGACCAGGATGACATTAAACTTATAAAAGGGGGGTCGTCTGCTCTTTGATATCTCAACCTGGTTCTGAATCCTGCTCTTCGCATGACCATGGTCAGGTTCGTGCATACACAGCATTATGATCTCTTTTATGAGTTGGGACTGCGGTACAACCAGACTGCATTGTTTATTTACTGCGTTAGCCACTTGCAAATTCATCCAAATTCGCAAGTGTAGGCGGGGAAGTTGAAAAGATATACATTGCCAAACTGATTACTTAGCCCTGATTCTTAATTCTGTCAGGTTCTCTTTCCAACTTTTAGTCTTTTCTATTTCCTCAAGCTTTGCATTTTTTGTGACATAAAGGAGGAGTTTACTGATTTACTGACAAAAAAAGGAGTACAGATGAGAGGGCAAAGACAGAGGGACTCAATGAGGATGGAAAAGCTCAGGACTGTCTTAGAACAAAGTAGAAGGTGAAATACAAAGGAATTAATGAAGCACCATTCTCTCTCTCGCTCTCGCTCTCTCTCTCTCTCACACACACACACACACACACAGCCTCTGTATTTACAATGCCCTCGTTTTAAGGGGTCCTCCGTCACGCCACAGTTTTATGGTGCTGTCATAAAACAGACAAAAGACAAATGTTCGGTGAAGAATTGCTTCTGCAGGGGTCATTCAGTAGTCATCTAGTCACTCAGGTTGTCAGTTAACCTGTCAATAAGGCAACCTTGTAATCAGTGTGCAAAGCACATGGTAAGACAGTCAGCACAATAATTCAAGCGGAATGAAATTTACTTTCCAGTAAAGCTATTTCACTTTGAGAAACTTCTCCAAAGAGAATAACCTGATGTTTGAGTAATATTTGAGAATATATGGAGTTGCACCAGCACAACATGGAGTCACAAACACACATGCTAAAGCCATCTTCTGGTACAACAATGATTAAACCGTACTCCTTAAAGCTGCTTTCTTGGTGTGACCGCCAACAGCCACTCCACTGTTAAGACTAATGGGTTGTGACTAAGTACACATGCACACACTATTGTGATTGCTGTGAGAATACACTAAAATACAAAGCCTATCTATCTTTTTCAGTAATCTCTGTGACACTCTGTGCCCTTGCATCTGAGTGAGCACTGGCCCAGTCATTGCAAGTCATCCATCCACCCTTCCATCTTACCATTTGTCTGAGTCAAGTTTGCCAAGGAAGAATGAGGACAGCCGGGCATCTGCACCTTCTGCTTGTGTTTACTGGTTTACCTCGTTAGCATGTTGGGAAATGAAGTCCCTGCATTGTGTTTTGTAGTCTCCCTATGGGTTGTGCTGCCAAGTTTCCAAAATAGATTTAGTTGAACTCTTCTTCCTTGAGTGAACGATGCAACCGCTCTATCAATATCCATTGTAATGCACATTTGATGTAGCTCATGATAAAATTGTACTAATCCCTGTGGGGGCAGTGGTCACAGCTCATAAAAGATAGCTGAAAGCTCGGCTCACTTAATCAAATTTTACTAGTTAACATTCATTCTTACAATTTTGAATGAAGCGTTCACAACAATGGAAATGCTCACATTCATTTCATCAGATTTTTTTTTAACAAGCAGTTTTTTTCTCGGCTGAACCTCCACCCACCAATCCATCCCTTGCCCCTAACCGCTGCCACATTACTGTAAACTAGTCCAGATTCCCAGGCAGAGATTGAAAAGTGAAGAAAAACCAACATGATTACATGAATGATGTCAGTTTTACTGAGGTAGAGGAACTGTGGTTGTTGTCTTATCTCATGCTTTCTCGATGATTTCTTGTACGCATCTGTAAGTCTAATCAGACACTTCGACCAGATGTTTTTCAAATTTGTTGATGTGGTTGATTTTCAAATTAAGGCACAATTTGGATTGAAAAAGGTGTTTTATTCATTGAAATTTGGACTGATATGTTCATAAAAGTACAACTTATCACCTAGTTGTGCAAATTCTCCACCAACAAACATCCGTCTTCCTCCAATGGGGTTTTTTTTTGGTGGGGGGGTCATTGGCAGACAGCATTTTAGTGTTTTAACGCCACCATTTGGTGCATGAGCATTGTCAACTCTTGCCAGAGTCAACTATGAATCAATGGTCAATGGTACAAATGTCAATGAAAAAAACTCAACAGATTTGAAATGATACATCCTGCTGAGGCGTCTGATCTCACTGTTTAAATATTTGAGTGAATGATGTTGACATAAAAATATCAGCCCATGAGCCAATCCACCTCATTCAAACGAAGAGGCACAAAAACAACAGTTGAAACAGTCAATTTAACTGTAATGTTGCAGCCAAGGTAAACAACACAAACCGCAAGCAGAGTGTGCAAAATAGGCAATGAAGTGCATGTATAGACTGATGGTATATTATTTGAACTAACAAGTGTTTTGTTTTTTGTTTTTTTTTTAACAAAGGCAATGAGCAGTATTGGTATCTCGCTCAAACAAGCTCTCACCTCACAAACAGTCCATTACAGCACTCACATTATGTAACAGGCAAATTAACCCTGTGACCTGTTAGTAAAACCTATTGATACTTGAATTCCACCATTCACCATTCACATGAATAGAAAAGCTTCGTGCCACAGATGCTGTTCAGAGAAATACAAGCAATACCTTAAAAACATGGCAGCAGGTGTAGGTGAAGAGTAATATTTTTTTTATTTTTTACATTTTTTTTTTGTCTGAGTTCTCTCTTTTGAAAATGAGACAATTTTAAAGCAGTACTGTTACCAATCAGCCGCTCTGAACTGTGGATCAGTGTGTCACAGTACATCTCCCACCGCGAGCCTCATGCTAATGCTGAGAAGGGGCCAAAACCTCCCTCGCTCCCCGCCCTCGCAAGCCAGGTCCCAGCCCCATTTGAGAACCTCGCCCTGCAACCCACTACCTTCTAATCTTCCTCCAGGAGTCAACTGGCACAAAGCCCTCAGAAATGAGTGTGCAATAATGGTACGTTTGGCTGTGTTGGGGCTTTGTAATGTATACTGATGTAGAGTCTCACCACAAAAGAGGGTGTGGACTCTCAGCTCTGTCCCTTTCAACACTTTACCAAACAAGTTCTCATTAGGAACAGGTGTTCCCAACAGGTCCCTCCTTCACAGTATATGTCTGGAAAATGTTAAACAATTTTGTATGTCATGAAAACACAAGGTGAGAGTCAAGATTACATCGTACAAAAACGTTAAAATTCTTTTATAATTGGACTGCAAAAAACAATATACTTAGCAGTGTATAATTCCCATATCCCATGTGACGCGTTAGCACTGTGTGGGTGTTGTCCATAACAGCCTACTATAAAATTATGCCTTTAGGGGTACAGACACAGACAAACACAAGCACATACAGTTCGGGCAACCTGATTAGAAGTAGGCTACATTCATGGCTGAGTTCAGAGAAAGAGGAATTGATGGAGTGCTACCACTGTATAGGGTAGGTGTGTAATTTATATATTAAATCATTCATTCATCTTCTACCGCTTATCCATTTCTGCGTTGCGGGGGTTGCAGGAGCCAATCCCAGCTCACTCTGGTTGAGGGCGGGGTCACCCTGGACAGGTCACCAGTCCATCAACACAAGGTCCAACACAAAGAGACAAACAGAGACCAACAACCACTCACACTCAGACCTACGGACAATTTAGAGTCACCAGTTAACCCAAACATGATGTCTTTGGACGGTGGGAGGAAACCGACGCAGGCACGGAGAGAACATGCAAACTCTGCACAGAAAGGCCCCAGGCCGGGAACCAAACCCACAACCTTCTTAGTGTGGGGCAATAGTGCTAACCACCATGCTGCCATGCTGCCATGCTGCCTATGTATGTATATATTGTATAGACATATACCATCAATACTGATTATTAATTATATAAATTCAAGTTAAAATCAGTTAGAGAGACTCCAACAGACACAAGGAAACATGGATTATTTCTACAAATTTGGATTGTTGTTTTTTTCTGTCAGTATTGTTAACTGAAAATTCTGCTCACATCAGGAAAATTTATCATCAGTATGGCTTCACTTGGTGAGGAAAAATGTATTTAACATAACTGAATTGATTTGAAAAGAATTGAATTTCAATTAATTTAAATGAAATGGCTGAATTGGGAGCAAGGAGAAACAAGCCCTTCACAGGTGATGGAGAATAAGTATGTCAGTGTCTGTGTGTGTGTGTGTGTGTGTGTGTGTCATTTAATGTCCTGTTAGGCTAATTTCCCCAACAGCCTCCTGCAGAGACACATTGTTTCATTTCAATATCAAACAGCCGTAAGGAAAGCTTTTTCCATGGCACGCTAATTGTTGTAATGGTTTGTTCTTCTGTACCTCTCTTCTGCTCTCTCCCTACACTCCCCTTTTACAACCTCTCTCTCCTCTCCTCACACTGGATTATAATAGCTTGCTCCAATCTTTCTTCCTTTCTCTTGTTCCACACACACACACACACACACGCACACACTTGTGAGCGACAGTTTGATGAGAAGTGCTTTCCTATTAAACAGACAAAAGGAGAGAATGCATCAATTAACACCCACTTACACACACACACACACACACATTTCTCAATGGGTAAAATTTTATGTGTTTGTCTGAGACACACAGAGCGAGTGAAGACTGATGCATAGACGCATCAATTAAATCAGTCACAAGTAACCAATGTGTTCGTCCTACGTATACACTTTATGTTACTGAATGAATCTCTCATTCTCTCACTCTGTCTTTGAAATGTGTCCAGGAGGTATAGAAAGAAAATTGCCTGCAATTATTTTGTTCCTTTGCACACAAAGTAAAAACAAGAACGTGCACGTATTCTGTATAACGTAAACTCCAAAGTCAATTCTCAGACACATAAATCAACAGGTGGGTAAAACATGGTGTTATTTATCACAGCGAAAAGGAAACAAACCAAAAACAATGTGTGCAGACTATAAAAAACAAATTAATTTATGTATTTCTACAAAAAAAAAAGCACCTTTAGTGAGGAATTCGAAAATTTTTTCTGCATTTACTCTCTGGTCTGGTAATTTATTTCTGGAGCACAGCTCAGTACATTGCCAGGCAACTACAGGCCTGCATCAATACCACACTGCATTACGCCTATTTACTGTGTAAACTGGTGGTGGACACACATATATATACATATATATATGAATACATGAAATACATATATATATATATATATTGAAATGTGTGTGTGCGTGTGCGTGTGTGTGTGTGTGTGTGTGTGTGTGTATCATCCACTCGTGTTAAGCACTTAGCAATTAGCACGTATATATATAAGTGCTAATTAACACCATGATTTACACAGATGATAAATTGGTCCAGAATACTGTATGTCATCCCTTTTCTTTCATTTGATGGCCTCATCGTTATGGAAGAATCAGCTCCTTAGCAAACAAGCAACCTTAGCAAAACCCAACAACAGGACATGTTACTGATTAGACTGATAACAGTTTTGATGTTATCAAAATAAGTGATAGGCTATTGCTGACATTCTGCTTATGTCTACAATTTATTATGCCATTGTACTATATACTAGAAAGCGATTCTTCTTCACCACGCTTAAGCCTGCACAAGGAATTGCAGGCACAAGAGGTATTTTTGCCTTTATTCAAGAGTCAAAGACTTTATTCAGCAAACACAAACTCAGGGTCAAGCTCCATTGGTGTGTGCTGTACAAGAAGAACCACCAGGGTGCTCAAATATACTCAGTTTTGCAGAATTGGTTGATATTATGATTTTACTATTCACTCAATCACTCATCTTCATCCACTTTATCCGAATCCGGGTTGCGGGGCTGCTGGAGCCAATCCCAGCTCACATTGGGCGAGGGGCGGGGTACACCCTGGACAGGTCGCCAGTCCATTGCAGGGCCAACACCCAAAGACAAACAACCACTCACATTCACAACTACGGTCATTTTAACGTCGCCAGTTAACCTATACATGCATGTCTTTGGACAGTGGGAAGAAACCAGAGTACCTGGAGGAAACCCACGCAGACACAGGGAGAACATGCAAACTCAGCACAGAAAGGCCCCAGGCCGGGAACTTCTTATTTAGCTGTTTCAGTTAGAGTGGCTCTCTCGGCTTGGTACCTCATGTCCTCCCACACAGAGGGGGAGCGTCTGGGCCCTGGTGATGGTCTCACTCATATTTAGGGAATGCACACATGCATGTGTGATGTCACTTGGCAGCTCACATGCATGCCAAGAATGCATGTGAATGAATGAATGATGAATCCTGCCTAAAATGGGCAGACCTGTTCTTTCATTCCATCACTATGAATCCTGTCTTTGACACGGCTCCTCCTTTGGGACACCTTCACCTACCTGGACTCGATCTCTCCAGAGATCTACACAGAAACCCCTGGACTCACTTAATCGTGAGTGAGGTGACAGGAAAAGCACAGCATCATTCACTCCACCAGTTCCTACCAGCACCACCTGCTTCCCTTCCCCCGTCCATCCTTCCATTTCTTCTCTATCCTTTATTCCCCCCTATGTGTCTGAGGTGTAGCACTGCCCTCCCTGCCACACAAAGATCATTGCGCCCAATAAAGATCCACAAACTAGCTTCCAGGGAGGGCTGGTGATGGTCACACACAAACACTGAAATAATAAAATATTTAGCTGCAAGACTCTACTGCATCAATCTCATACAATGTTGGCACCCTGAAGTGTTAAACTATGAGGACAAATGCAGACATAAAATAAATAAATAAATAAGAGGGTGCCATAAATGATGCAGCCATTGGAGCTTTAAGGCATTTGGAAAGGCTCTGAGTTTGGCAGGTTTCTGTGTGCATGAGTGTATCCAATTACAAATGAGCAGTGAATATACCGACAGACAGCAAAAGCAGAGAGACAAAAAAGCGAGTGTAATCAGAGGTAGTTCAAAAGAGAACACCACAGAGAGAAAAAAAAAAAGTTTTGGCTTAGTTTCAAAGATCATATGAGTCTTCCTCAAAGAAGCTGCGCTCTCATACATGCACATGCATACAAAGTGATCAAGACAGCAGCTACAGGATGAGGGATGGCCGTACTGCACCAATCGTTTATATATCAATAAATCAGCAAACAAATGAGCAGTGGAGCTGTTTGCTTAGGAACTCCATGTTCCACTTCATCTCTCTAAAATGGAAGGAAGAAATGGTAAGCACACACACACACACACACATACACACACACACACACACACACACAAACAAGGCTGAGGGAACCTGTGATTATAGGACAGTTTTTCCAGGCCCATCTGAATAGAAAGCTCAAAAAGCCAGTTTACACGGACAGTAACCGATCACTGTAATCATTCCTCATGTTCATACTGCTTGTGAAGCGGCAGTCTCACTTAATCAAATCATGTGGGTAGCTCATTGCGCTGCTAACGCACCACTGCAGCTCAACAAGAACACCCACTGTGTTGGATGATAATGTGTGTTAATAAAATGTTCTAGCAGCAAGCCACAGGCTTTAAGCAAGATCCTCTGTTTGCTGATGGCTGCCTCTTTGATAAACATAAATGACAATAAGAGGAACAATGAGAGGAATGGGAAAGAAAACAAAACAGAAATTACACACACACCAAAAAACACTCATTCCTGTTCTCCGTCACCTCCGTTTTCAGTCATTTTCATGTGTGTTTAGCCCTCTGTCCTCTGTGTACATGTCTGCATCAAAAGCAACTAATTCAACTATAATCAGCTCAATGAACACACACACATACACACAGGAGATAAAAGCAATTTCCATGAAAACACATCCAAAGTGTATTGTTATGCTGAATCTTTTCACATTTGTAAACACAGATATTCATTTTCACCTGTTGCTTTGCATCTACATGAAACTTAATGTACACAAAGCCCAGTTCATTTTTAAAATGCTGTTTGAAAATGAAAAAATGCATTCAACATCCTCGGACAGTTAGAGACACAGCTTGGTTACTGTGCTGAGACTGTCTGCCTCAGCAGATGTAATAATAACTTCTGAAACTGTAATCTTTCTTTCAGCTCAATATTTTACTCTTGGCTTCTAATAAATTCACAGCTCTATAGAAGTCCATAATACTGTACAACACTGTCAATATTAAGTTAAGCATCCTCAAAAGGTTTCATTAAAGAGGACTAATGAATGGCGAATAGACTACTGAATCACAATGGTTAAAGTACACACCAAAAAGAGGAGCCCTCAAGCAAAGCTCTCGCTGATGGCCCACGCTCTCCATCCTGGACCCACTGATGTCAGTGAGTCCCTTACTGGACCTGGAAGCTCAGCAGGCAGCAAAACATGCAGCAAGCTAAACAAAGTCATTGTTGAAAAGTTCTGAACAAATAATCACATCTACTTTGTATGGTAGGCTAACAGCAGAACCACAAAGACCTGAAATTATTTCACTACCTTTCATTATTCCTACCATCTTACTATAAGACCTGCTCTTCAAAGCGGACCAGCTATAAAAACAGACCACAGTATGTGGACAACAGCATAAAGGGCTATGTAAATGATTGTGTTCTGTATGTGCATGAGTTATCATTTGGGGATTTCAGCACCAGTGACCTGATAAATTAGTGTGAAGCAGGAGACGCAATATTCACAGTAGAGTTACAGTTAAACCTTCCTTTGATTTGATATGCAAATAAACTAACCATAATTTTAGGTAACTAGTTTAACTAGAAACATGAAGGTAATGTATTCCTCCATCATTTATATTCTTTAAGCCTGTCAAGGTTCATGAAACCAGTCAGATGGGGTTTTTCATGTTTCCATGCTTCTTCAAAACAGAGCAAGCTCTGTTTCAGCAGACCCATCAGTCCACAGCAGTGCAGAGCACAGCAGAACTGTGGATCGTGTTTGGGGTTCCAAAACCCCCAATGTTTTACAAATAAGATCTCTGAGATTTATTTATCTGCAAGCATGAGGAAATGTGGCCGCAAATCTGTTCATTAGTCATTCACCTCCCGCATTATAGCCCTTGAAAATTACACAACATTGAATAAATATAGAACATAGAGGCACGTTTTTGTCCTCAGTGTCATTCAAGGAGCAGCGAAAGCAACAGAGAGAGAGGACAACACATACAGGGCTTTTGTGGTAGATATAAGAAGATTTGTGTCAAACAGAAAGGACGAAGGTGGAAATGGGGCACAAGCAAGGCTAGAGGAGGAAGAGGAGGCGATACCTGTGGTGGCAGCAGCAGCTGAGTTTGGACATCTGAGTGACAGCGACTCGCCTACAAGTTTAGAAACAAGAAAAGCGTTTTTTAATCTAACTCGGTAGTTCTAGCACAGTGTTTCTTCCATGTTTGGCACGTCGTATGTGTTATTACAGCCATGTGGCATCACAGCCTGTGGACTACTGGTCTGCTAGTCTGTGTTCACAGTGATGTAAACGTGGAACATGAGCTGAACACAGAAAGACGGTGATGACCTCACTCTGCAGAATCCAACACAGGAAACTCTAACCATGACTGATTTTCAATCATTCCTTCATCATCCTAAAGGAAAGAACCTACTTAGAGCGTGTTATTTTTAATTAATTGAAATACACTACACATTACAGATTTGCATGATCTCTAGAGAAGTGTGTTTGTGTATTTAATGTATGACAGTGACATACTGTGACACAGATGATATTTAATGTTTGAAGGAGGACCATTTAATTTATATCTTGACAATCATGTAAACTTATTAATGGCTTGTAGGCCTTTAAGGATACTTTGCAGGCAAAATTGTTGTCTGATGTCAAGGAGACTTGACTTTTACATACATTTATCTCACTCAATGGGTCGTTGATGTTAAATATAAACATCCAATATTGTGACATTATATACACTACAGGACAAAATACAGCAAAGACAATCACTTTCCCCTCAACTAGCAGTAGCTAATGGCGGTGAAGCAGGGGTCAAATCAATACTTTCTAATGATCATAGAGAGCATTGGAAGAGACAGTTCACACACCCAGCTCACTTCTTTAAGGTAGATTTTTGAAAAGTTTAATCTTTCCGGGTAAAAACTGTCCTTACTTAGTGTGAATTCAAAGCCAAGGGAGAAGCATAGTCTTCATTTCTCCTCTGATCTAGCACACGATCAGAGCTGTCAGCGGCATAGCTTGGATCCACGTCAGTGTTGGGTATCATGATACTGACACACAGACACAAAACCCAAAGTACACACACACACTACCATATCCTGACCAGACCAAGGAAAACTGAATACAACTTAGATCTCGTGGCAACATCTGCTGTTCTATTACAGCCAATTATTGACTTTATCATCAGTTCTATTCAGCTTTCCAACCTACTGGCACACTTACTTAAATAACGTAATGTTTGTGTGTATGTGTGCACATATGTGTGTTGAAGGAGCCAACACTACTGTGAGAGTTCTTTCACTGAGCCACTTCACAGAACAGCCTGTCAATGTTGGTGTGTAACTGAGAGGGAACAAATAAGGCTGTGTGTGTGTGTGTGTGTAGACAGTGAAAGACTTAAAGACAACATTCGGACTTTCAGACAGTGTGTGTGTGTGTCTGTCGAGGGGAAGAAAGATAAGAGGCGCCACTAAAAGCTTCCTTACTCCTTACACCCTCTGTTGCTTGTTTATTAAACAGAGACAATTTTGTGTGTGTGTTTTTGGGGTTGGTCTTTGTGTGTGTGTGGTAGAGTGTATGACATCCTGGTGGGAGGTGAAGGAGAGCGAGAGGAGAGGGTGAGGAGAGTGATGGAGAGCGGAGGTGTAGAAGTCACTCGGGTGTCAAAGTGATGGAAGGGAGGAAGGGGAGAGGCAGCGAGCAGCAGATGAAAAGAGGGACGATCAAAGGTCAAGTATG
Source organism: Echeneis naucrates (assembly GCF_900963305.1). NCBI lineage: Eukaryota > Metazoa > Chordata > Actinopteri > Carangiformes > Echeneidae > Echeneis > Echeneis naucrates. Next base: position 16,507,158 of record NC_042531.1, on the reverse strand, counting down.
TGAGAGAAGAAGGAAGTGTGTGTGACAAACAATCCCTGATCTCTGTCTTTATTTCCCAACTTCTCTCAGAAATGCTTTGTTTTCTTTCCTCTGTCATGTTGACTGGTGTAACTGTCCCAACTTGTCCAGCCCTCTGACCCAACCTTTTGTTTTTTTTTTTTTTGTTTTTTTGTTTTGTTTTTTTTACTTGAAAAGAAATACACACAAAAGCAAATACACTTCCGCAACCGGTTGAACACAGCCTTGGGAAGGAGTGTTGTAACTGCGGAGACACACATGTGAGATCAGACTGTCAGTAATTGTGGATCTTCACCTTTGAGAATGAACTAATTGAAAAAGAAAGGAAGAGGAAATGTACAAGCCAGCCAACGCATAATTAACGCATTCAACATATTTTTACAGAAAATTGGAAGTGAAAATCTGAGATCTGGTCTTTCAAATCAACGATAGCAGTTATCCACATTTATTAGGTTTTGTTTGTTCTGGCAGAAATAGAAAACCGCTGAACTTTACAACTACAGCTGCTAGTTTTCCTTTTGAAAGAGCTGAAGTCGTATATGTTTTATATTTTGGCATCTTGCAAAGTGTGTTTACAGGCTTTTGCAGAAAACCTCATGGATAGGCATTGGGTTCAATAAAATAACATCTTATTTAACTGCAATTTTACATCCAACCCTCTCTCTCTTTCTCTCAAGAGCGCAGTTACATTGCATTTTTTTTAAACCAGTATTGGACAGAGTGAATCCCTGTAAACAGTGTGAGGGCTGCTGCGCTCTTCAGATGTCTAAATTACTTTTTGTTGACTTCCATTTGCCATCAAAAAAAAATCATTCCCAAAACAGAAAACAGTCAACAAAAACAGTCAAAGTGATCTGTTGAGGAGATATTTAAAGACCCAAGAGAGATGTAGCAACAAAAGACATCACACTAAAAAAAATAGAAAATTAAATAAAAAATAAAAATAAAGTGGGACCTGCTTTTTCTCAATGGTAAACTCATTTTCAGAATTGATTTTTTTTGTGCTTTCACCCTCAAAACCACAGATTTCATGACTAAAAAAAGAATCCAAAATGCTGTCAAAAAAACAATGTGTGATCACATCACATGCTGGGGCATAAATTGAAATTGAAAGTTAAATGGGAGAAACAAAATCAATTTCAACACTGTTCGAAATGTTTAACATCCAAACTCATTTTAGTAATTCAAGAAGAAAACAAAGACCAATAAGCTTCATTGCAACTGTCATGAGTCTGTGTTCCCAGTGTCTCCTCTCCCCTAGGGGCGGGTCCAGTGAGCTAGCAGGTGGGCAGGTGACACACATGTTCTCCATTGTCATCAGTCTCAGTAAAAAGTCCGGTCTCTCTGGTAACTCGTCGTCAGATCATCCAGTTTCCAATGCGAAATCCGATCTGATTCCTGTCTCCAGGTCTCGCATTTCGGTCCACTCTCACACTCCCAGCTGCAATTGTGACAGCAACCAACTGTTGATTGGCTTTATTTTATTTATTTATTTTTTACTCTATATTGGGCTGTTACAAAATTGATATTTGAATGTCTAAGCCAAAAAAAAAAAAAAGATTGGTCCTCAAGAAAAAAATCTATTTAAAATAATATAATCTCAAATCTGACTGTTTCACTGTTCACTGCGTGTTAAATGGCTCATCTAGCAATTTAGTTGTGTGTTTAGAGTTTTTCAAGTTCCGAAACACTGAAGTCTAAAGCTGCGATATCACAACTAATGTGTGCAACACAATGCAATCTGTCGTGTCCAAGCGTCCTAAGGTTCATCTCTTAGACATGACAAACACCAAATGGCACTAACCTCTGCCTTCCTCTTCGTGGGGAATTTGAGCTCCCCTTCAAGCATCAGTAGATTTGCTAGTAAATTCAAGGCTACATCTGGACATATAATCAATAATAATTACCTGGTTACCTGATTACTTAACTCGAACACAGGCAGATAGGACACAGTGAATTGATGTATAAGCTTCAGTCATTGTTTGTTTGTTTATGCTTTTGGCTGTTGCGTATGTGCGTTGATGGTGCAGGCAGCTTGTTAAGGTTAAAATGTGGTGAGATGACAGTCATCATATATTGTGCTCGTGGCTCTTTTTCCTCCCCTCCTCTGTAGTTGTGTGTGCATGTGTGTGAGTGGAAAATTTGGTTACAGGTGTGAAGCTGACTGCCAGGTGACCTGTTTGGAGCAGCGGATTGGTGGACTTAAATTTAAAAGCCGGATGACACCTTTCTTCTTCCTCTCAGTGTTTTTCCAAACTTGTGTGTGTGGCTACAGCTTGCTGTTGTCCTGCCTAAGTCAGGCTTCTGTCAATAAGCACGTTTACATGACACCTAAATAAGAAACTAATTATTGCTTTAATCTGACCAAAACTGGACTTTTAAAGTACACATAAACTGAAATCGAACTTAAAATTGTCAGACTAACACACCCAGATAATGCGATTAAAAGTCAATCTACTGCTGCATATACGGGCAATCGGACCGGCACTCGAGGAGGTCATCCGCACATGTGCTAAAGTTTCACGCTAGGCTATGGACCCGGAAGTCGAACAGCATGTGAAACGTAAATGCAAATGTAGCAGGTAGGACAAAAGAAGCCAGCTAACTGCTACAAAAATGGCAAAGTCTGCATTAAAAGCTCATTTTTGGATGGATACTGTGACGTCATAGGTCAAGTGGTAGTGGCCCATTACACAGAAGCCAAAAGAGTGCGTATCGCCACCTCTCGTAGCAGAGGTGACATTTCAACAAATAAATCGATTTGACTTCCGTGCATGTACTGGGACAAGGACAGAAGCCAGATGAGATGCCTTTATCGAGCTGCAACAATAGCCTGACTTAACTGTGAGCTAGAGGATAGTTTAAGTGTTTTGTTCATTGTTTCCTGTGTTAGCTGTTAGCATTTAAGTGTGTTTTTGTCTATCAGTTTGTAAATATTGCAAATAGTCTGCCAAAGCAGTGTGCTTTAGAAGTAGGGGACAAAAGCCTGTTTATTTTGAAACCTCTTTCTCTTGTTTTTTTAATAGGAAGTTTCGGTTCTTTTTTTATAGGTACAATTCGGGCCTTTTCCCCTTGTCCCTGATTCTGTAAAAATAAACTGCTTTTGTTATTAAAATTCTCGTACAGAGAAATCTTTGCTTGGGAATGGAAAGAGGGCTACACATTATGTCATGTCACTGGTTCCCCTAGGACGGGGGCATAACAGTGGAGATAATTGAGAGTCTATCTATCATTGTTTGGACTCAGCCAAAAGTAGATGAATCCTTACAGTAAACTGGATCTGAGTGTTGAGTAGAAGCAGTTGACAGAGATTAAGCAGAGTAGCTGGAGAAGAATGGCTCATTAATGTGTTTGTGTGTGTGTTTATGATTATTATTCATGTGGAGTTGCTACAATACAACTGAGCCAGCTGGGGAGCAAGTGCTGTGCTCAACCTTTGTTGCCCTTCCTCATTTATTAAACACACAGAAAAAAGCATGCAAGCAAGACTCTAAACACACAAGCGTACACAAATCAGACAAATCAGTAATCTACCCGAGCCTCGCACACGCAAATACATAACCCCTCGGACTCCCACTGCTGTTAAGATTCAGTTTATAGCAGAGAGAGGCTTCCTCTATGCCTACACACACAGCTCATAAAGGCTGAGAACACCTACAACACAAGTACACAATGTAAAGTGAAGCCAAAGCAAAACTACTGACAAACAACACTGAATGTGTACGTGATCATTCAGGTAAAATGTTCTTTTACCGATTTGCAGATGTGGGCACCAAAGCTGCACAGTCACAACTGTCCAACCAGCACAAACAAATAGACTTATGGACACGTGTGCAGTATTAACTAATATTCCAGCCTGTTCAGGAGTTCACCCCTGTGGTGATGCTTTACTGATGTTTTCTTGAAAGATATGAACCACACAAAATAAGAAAATTCTTACACACGCGCAAAGCTGATCCGTGACGTGACCTGCAGTATTTGATATGTAACAATATGAATGTGTCTCAGTTAAGTGAAATCCATAACTTTAAAACATTCACTTTACAAGAATCAATACTTTTTGTAATTCCATCCTGTGGATTTCTAAAAAGCTTGATTGGACCGAGAACAACAGAGTCCTTTGACTGCGAGGTTAAAATGTGAGAATGCCTGATACCTATAGCGTATACAGTAGATGTACTGTGTTTCCCTGCAGCTAAGTGTAGGTGTATGAGTTTGCCTGTAACATGTATCCATGTGTGGAAAAGACAACAAGGTTATTCCGGTTGATGAGTTGATCAGTGTAACACAGCGCAATCAATACTGTGTATGTAGATGTGTTTGTGTGTGTGAGACTTTAACTGCAGCTTTGAGCTCATTAATTCTCAGATAACTTAACTGCATCAAAAAGGGTTCAGAAAAGATGCAGATGAAGATGAAGAAGAACAGGTGATGAAGATGGCTTTAACATTTAGACACAGCACTGTTGTCCCTGATTGTCACCAAGAGAACATTGATATGAGCTCGAGTTAACGAATAAATATGCTAATACCAGTGCTAATGAGTTTAAAGCCCCAGGGTTTGCATCCCTTGTTTGTGGTCTCTATTCGTATTTTGACAAACCTAATGCAATCCTGCTTTATGTTTGGAACATATATAGTGGCATTGAAACAATGAAACATTATCTACAGGAAACAGGGATGAGTTGTGCGTTTGCGATGTTTCTGAAACTATGTGTTCAATTTGCATGTGTGGGCAGAGTAGGATGATTACTCAGGAGGCAGTGAGCATGAAGTAGGTCAGCTCTACAGTGAATGTAAACATAAAGATAGAAAGTGCTCTCACTTCAGGTCAGTGGCAACAGTTATTGGGCTGCTAATCAAACTGTTGTTTGTCCTGCTCTATAACACCCAATTGTAATGCGATGGTTATTTCTATTGAACAAACTTTCTCATCACCCACTTTATACAAAAAAAAAAAGAAGTTTAAATAATAATAATAAAAAATTTTAAAAAATCACCTCTTTGGTGTGTTTAGTCCTCACTACACAGTATCCCACAGAATATTGATACATAACTTTAATAACTGCAGAGGTTATGAATACAAGTACTGGAAGAGAAAACAAACATGGTCAGACATGGACACACTGAACTGAGCGAGAGCAAAACAATAGAGGGAGACAGACCCTCCACAGGCGATGAAGACTGTCTGGGGAGCTGTGCACAGTTCAATGAAGAGTAACAGTCCATGACCTGTCTGGACAAACACACACACACACACACAGATAAATACGCAAAACTCTGCAGCGACATGGTAGTCCAGTCAAGTAGGACCTCATTATCACCTGGCTCTGATTTACACTGTTGACCATCCAAGAGCAACACATGCACACTCACTCAACCACAACTGCAGACATGCACACACTTGGTCCAGGCCCTGGTATTGGTTAAAGGTTGCTGTGCAGTATCTGAACCACATCTCTGGTGACCCTGACCTGTGAATGTGTGGGCTTGTGTGCATACATTTGCAAGCAAGCCATTGTGTGTATGTGTGTGTGTGTGTGTGTGTGTGTGTGTGTGTGTGTGTGTGCGTACACATCTCAAAGGACCAGCAAAACCTGCCCCTGCTATGGATACTCTGAGTGTGACATATGCCTGACTGACCAGCTACAGGAAAGAGGAAATGAGAGGATTTGGAGTGTGACATTTGTGCTTGCCTTTAAGAGAGTGTATGGCTTTGTGCTTGTGTGTGTTTTGCGCGCGCACCATATTTCCCTGCCAGTCTGCGAGGTTGTACGGGTCAATGACTTGGTCTGTGTATAGTATGAGCGAGCAATCGAGCATTCACTCTTGTCTCTTTGCTTGACTGCAAGTGTTTGTGTCAGACAGAGAAGGTTCAGTGTATGTCAGAATGGTGGCAAGTAACTCTAGCCGGCAGAATAAACTGAGAAGAAGAGCGATGAGGGTGGATGAAAGGGAAGGAAGAGAAAAAAACTACAGGAAGGAAAGGTGGATGGTAGCTGAAAAGAAAAGGAATGGAGGTTAGGCAGAGTGGCGACAGGATAGTTTTCAAGAAAATCTATTCCAGAATATCTAATCTAAAAAAACAACAAATTAAAATGCCACCATACAATATTGTTATCTAATTATACTACAATTAGGAAAGGTAAGGAAAGGTACCTGAGCTGACTTGGACCAGGACGTTGTTGCTCATGGTTGGGGCTTTAACTCCATCAGTGTATCCCTTAAGAAGAGAAGTAATAACTCAGGACTGAGATTGGATTGAAAGTAATTGGAAAGGGACTTAAATGGGAGGAAATAAAAAAGGATTGGGTAAAAGAGAAAGTCAACGCTCCATCTCCATCTAATTAAAATCACCTTTTACATCATTGCAAGTTAATAAAGAGACAATTAAGATCATAGAATATACATTATTCTTAAAGGTTTTTTTTTTAAGTAATTTTTTTTTATTCAGAACAATTCATTAGTTCTTAAATGCTCCAAATGTGACAAAGAAATAATTTCTATTGCTTTTCCATAATGATAACCACAAGAGCTTTTCACTGCATTAACTGGGTTTTGTAATCAAAAGCTTGAAGCCGAGCCCCATTTTGTGCCTCTCATTCATTATTCTGTAGCACTTGAGTTAATTGATCTGCTCAGAGATGTAAGCCACTATTTCTCAGCGGTAAACACAAGGTAAAATAAAATAAAAATCATCACAGCTCATTTAAAGGCATTGGACCCCATCGTGCCAAATGCAGAGAAAAGTATTATGGAAACGTTTCTCAAAACAGCAACAAGTGTTGTGAAATGCCTTATTATTGCAAGTCTAGGACACAGAAGTTACAGAATGATTTCATAACAAGAAGATATGAGTGAAAACAACTGCTTATACAACATTTTCGTGTTCCGCAAAAGAGTGAAATTATCAGAAAGTTCACTAGAGTCACAGGAAAGTCTCTAACCTGCTGTGAAGAACTTGAAGAGCTGTTTTAGAGTCTATGTAAAATGTGTACTCTTTTGTACGGTGGCCCTGAGGGCTCAACACACTGTAACTCAGGAAAACATTCAAACAGACAAATCTGCTTAACTCACAACCAAATACAGAAGCTGCTGCAAGTAGCACAGCCAACAACCATGGTTGGGACACACATTGTGTGAAATGAACATAAGTTCTAAAGTCATAACAAGAAGTGTGTCCAAGGCATGTTGATGACTTTTTTTTTTTTTCCCCTGGGAACAATTTCTGTCCTAATTTGGAGTATTTGCAGCAGATGTTGTCAAACTGACGATGATGTTTTCTGGATTTGTTTGTGGTTCTGTCTATTTCCAGGTCTTCTTTAAAAAAAATATATATAAAATAAAATAAAAAAGTTGTAGCATGCTAAGCTCTTTGGCAACTGCACTTTTGACATTTTGCGCAGTTTGTGAAGATTCTCAAAGTTGCAGCCTTTAATGGAAAAATGTTCACAGCGTTTCCAGCATTTTGAATCAGTGTGGCTTCTGCTGTATTATTCAGATTTTTGTCCACAAAAAAGGGCAAAGGCAGTGGGGAAACAAAAAGGTGAAAATGAAAATAAAGACTGAAGGCAAAAGATGGAGAGAAGGAAAGTAAAGAAAGCCGGCAAGAGTGACGGGTTCTGTGATGAATTGGTCTGGAATGAGAGAAGAGAGCTGCAGAAACCCGAGAAAATAAACCGGACTGCTTCTCAATTAAGTCAAATAGGCCACTTTAATAAGGCTGACATTTCAACAGTATAATGAGATACGGAAATCTGAGGGTCCATGTGAGGATGCACGTTCACCCAGGGTGAGCGTGTGCTTTCACCTGAAGGTGCACATGGAAACACACCAATGCTACAAAGGGTTTTATGCATTACTCAGTTTATTTATGAGGATGCACATTTTTCTTTGCATGTCAGTCCATGCGCACGCTTGCACATGTGTGTTTATTCATATTTTGCAGTGCAGCCTCAGTCCTCGATCCCTCTTCTCCTGTCTCCACTGTGCCTCTGTGGGAGCATTTGTCTAAACAGAACAATCTGGAAAGCTTCAGCGGCCGGCCCGGGAATGTTAACAGCCTGCGTCGTAACATTACACTTACAGGAGTGTGTGGGTGTCTGCGAGTGTGAGCGAGGGACCGAGTGAAGGAGGAAAAAAACGTGGCGAGAAAGAGAACCAAAGAAGAGAGGCAAGGAGAGATGGAGTGGTGGAGTGTGTATGCTGGTGTAATAGGCTGAAAGAGAGGCATTGGCTTGATGGAGACAGAGAGATGGAAAGTGAAGGTTTGGTTTCCTCTGTGTGTGTGTGTGTGTGTGTGTGTGTGTGTGTGTGTGCATGAAGTGAGGAATTTGCAGAGCACTTCAGAGAGCAGGGAAACTCCCTCTGTGGTAATGTTTTAAGCAGCTAATAAACTCTCATGGCTGAAAGGGTGAAATTGTATCCATACCAGGTGAAAATCATTTCTCACGCTTTTGTGTTTAGATGTGAGTGAACGCACAAATTCCTCTGTATGTGTCTGTCCACTTGTGTGCTTGTACCTCCCTAAAAATAGGTGCACACTTGTTCTGTTTACGTGTCCTAGCGTGTTAAAGGGCTGTGAGAAGGTGTCTGGATAAAAGCTTGGCTCTGGGGAGATCTTTGTCATTTATGTTTTAACACTGAGCAGAGCCCCCGTTGAAAACATCCATCACATGTGCATCAGCACACGCTCAGCAAAGAGTAACAGCCAACAAAAAAAAGCCTCTTTAATCGAGCACATGGAATCCTTTCTCTCATCCATACAAACCTGTTTCATCGTGGCGGATAGAATAAAGTACTGGATATTAAATATTATTTTGCATTTAGGTGCACATGGGTTTGAGTGGCTTGCTGATATAGTTCTATCCCTACAAAGGTTACTTTGTTAGAGTTTCATGGTTTTGCTTCTCAGAACTGGCACCAAGAAACACAAGTGTGATGACGTTTTCCAACCACAAAGTCCTAGATCCTTTAATTCAAAAAACATCATCATTATCATCATCCACAGGAATGATTCCACAATGAGAGCAACTGAGTTAGCATTTACACAAACAAAAAGACCTTTTGAATTCACTGGAAAAAGATGTTTGTTGTGTTATTTCCAGAGAATGTTCCACAAATCGCAAACTCTTTTTTGGAAAAAGCAACCAGACAAAAACATATATAAATATATAGAAATATAATGTGCACACACGCATGCACGCAAGAGAAAAAGTTCTTTACCCGTCAGCCGTGTTTATATTCCCCATGTCTTTCACTCACTCTGGTCTTTGTCTTCACTCTGCATGTGCATAAATACATGGCCAACCGTTTAAGATGAGAGTGTGCAAGAGGTCTGACAAATGCACATCCACAGACATGTACAGGCCACAGTGAACAGATACAGTGCTCCACCACCACACACACATACACATACAAAAACATTCTATTGCAAGAAAAACTATTCCAAATACCAAAGTTTCAGGCTCTTCGTTTACTACGCCTCCCAGTATGATTCGGTTCGTCAGACTGCTATAACGTTACAATATTCACTCAAATGAATAATGAACAAATCCCAATCGCTACAGAGATTAAAAATGAAGTGACACAGAATAATGTCACACGTTGTTTGTTAGCCTATTTGCATTTCAAAATCATCTCACAAAGCAGAGCTGCAATGGACTCCACATTCTGGAAAATTAATTAACTCCTTGTTGATTCTAAAAATGTTTCTCTGCATCCTCTGGGCTCTTAAATAATTCTCTTGTGACTATAGTGCACAAAATGTTTTTCCATGGAGACATCTGTGTGTGTGTGTGTGTGGTGGGGCATTGATGGATATTATTTTAAATACTTTCTGGAACCCACTCAGTTTCAAATGCTTTTAGCCTCCATGGATTAGCTCCGTATCAGTTTCCATGAGAAGTAGTGGTGCTCTTTCATCAGAACACAGACACCAAGAACGTGGTTTGGCACAAATCAAGAAGCTTTGTCACCGGTTTTACCCAAATTCATCAAAACCCCCTCATCCCAAAGTCTTCTCATACCAAAGCACACAATCAGAGATTATAACTGATCAGAATAGAGACTGTCAACAAAAGAGATATCCTAACCTCAGACAGTAATAATTTCTTTGCATTTTTTTTCTTTCATTTTCTGTCAAATAATCAAACTTGCCAAGAGATGAAATGTTAGCAAATGGACAGACAAACTCTCGCTACAGTCTCTCTGATACAAAATCAAACAACTTGCACTGTGTTGGTCCTGATACAATATTACTACAGCGATCCTCTCAGTCGATTAGGTTACAGTGGATAAGTAAAGGATTTCACAGTATAACTGCAACTTTGTTTTTGGATTCTTCAGGTGGGTTTTCATCCAAATGTAGCAAAGGCTTAAGCTGAATTGGAAAAAGTTTGGCAAAAATATTCAGATTCATTATCGTTTCCATCGTGTCGGTGGCCTGCAGGTTTGCAGATTATTCACAACAAATGAGCGAGTTATGTAAAAGAATATATTAGGAAGCAAATTAACAACAGACACCTTTTTTTCTGATTGTAAACATATTTATTTCTGCTGTAAAGATGAACATTTTACCGTGAAACACTAAACACCAGTGTAACTACCTGGACGACAGTTCATGATTATTTTTTATTTCCTGTCTCCAACAAGTAACGAGAGCCTTTTTTTTTTTTTTTTTTTTTTTTTCTTTTGTTTTTGTTTTGGCAACTGTCTTTTTTGTATTGTTAATTTCATGATCAATTGGAAACCTTGCTGTTGAGGTCAAATTCATTCAAAAACTCCTGATTATAAATGATGCCCTTCACAAAGTTGTACAAAGGGAGAGCCATGCTCTAATTCCCTTTCTAACTGAGCAGTCTTTGTGTCCGTCTCTTACCACCCTGCCATGAAAACAATGAGGCCCATCTCCCTACTACAATAATTATAAAAAATAACATTATTATGTTTCAAGTTTTGTAAATAATTTATTTTTCAAGTTTTATGAGCAAACAGATCCTCAAGACCGTTAAACAGCCATTTGCAGCTGTTTAACGGTCCCGAAAAAATGCTGTGAACTCAGCAATTTTATTTCTTCATGCTCCAAGAGCTGTATCCAGGAGTGGAAAGAAACTCCGTGATAGGGACGAATGTCTCTGTCGTGTCTTTTCTTCCACTAAAACTACCAAATAGTCCCTGCTAGTTCACATTGTAAACTCTACAATCTTTCCATTAACATGAGTCAAGGTGTTCGCATCTATGCTTCTGAGAAATCACTATGGTGCAATAACCACAAAAGAGAGCGAATTTGTGCAGTCAAAACAATGGCCGTAAGTGGGTTACTGTGTATGTGGATGTGTGTGACGTGTGTGAGCGAGAGAGAGGGAATGAGTGAGTCAGCAGAAATGAACCAGGGTAATGAAGTCAGCGGAGGCAGCAGCAGAATGAGCTCTGAGGGCTGCTAAGTGTGACTACCGTTCCTTAGAAATCGACGTCTACTACAGCACAACACAAACTCCCCTTGAGTCACTGTGGAAATTTCACACCACCACCACTTCATCCTGTTGCACTCTTTATCCTTTTTAACTCCTTTATCAATGTTGAACTTGTCCTCTCATCCTTTGCTCTCTTCTAACAGTATCTCAGACAGCAACCTAGACATGATCATGTGACCCCTGGATCATGCACCCGGGATATAAGACAGATTGTCCAAGTGTCTCCAACAATCCTTCGACTGTCAGTTGTTTGCTTGGATTTACTCAGTAAATTCATTTATTTGACATTTTGTAGAATTTTCACTGAACTGATACAAAGAAAGGAAGTAGGAGATAGCTACAGTGAGACAGATGGACAGAGGAAAGGAGATGACATTTGCAGGGTGCTGACGTGATAAACCCCTCTCTCCTTCTCTCCATCCATCCCTTCGTCTCTGTCTTTCAGTGCTCCCTAACGGTCTTCCAGAGGATAAGAAACGGCTTTAGGAGAGAATCTGTACCCCAGTTCTCCATGCCAGCATGTGGCTCTCAGTCATGAGAAGATCAACTTATGGCACTACCAACAAACTGCTATCAAATTAATCTTATCAGCAGAGCTGGACCAGCCATCTGGAGTATCCGGAGCAGTGGAGTGATGGCACCAGGGCCGGTTCAAAAAAGCTGCTTTAACAAACTCTGCACCATTTTGGATCCAAAGTAGTTGACAGAGTAGATTAAAATTCCCCATGAGTGAAGGTATTAAACTATTGTCTGTGGAGCTCTACTTCATTGGGTATGTAAAGGGCAGAGAATCCATCTCATTTCAGTGAAGCTTGAAATACCATAAGTGCATATTGTGTACACATTCATACATCTATATATATACGGTACCAGTCAAAAGTTTGGACAGACTTTCCTATTTATTTGAATGGGAAAGTCTGACCAAACTTCATAACGATGGCTACAAAAATGCTGGGCTGAAATTAAATGTCAGTCGTAGAGCATAATTTTCAAATCAGCACAAAATTAAATTCACAGTGTGATTTATTATTGGCTGTTACATGAATCTCTTAATAAAACTAATGAAAAAAAAAAGAAGAAGAGGTGATAGATTGGCAGTTTGGCTGCACATAGAAATCGAAACAAGTGTGCAATATCATTCTCTCCTCACTTATCTCCATCTTTCATTCTCCTGTCATCTGTGAGCACTTCATCCTTTCGTGTCTCTTCACTGTGGAAAGACTTCCTGCCTCCTCTACTTCGGCCCTTTGTGGCAAAACATTTGGACATAAACATGGCTCATATTTCACACATATTTATCCATGTCAACTGTTTTTTTTTTTTTTTTTTGTCTCCAGCAGCTTGTCTCACAACAAAACATGACACAGCTGTTGGCCTATCGATGCTTTTCTAACTGCCTTACACACAAATGAACTCAACAGTCTGTACCTGCAGATCCTCCCAGAAGAAGAGAGGAGCACAGGCTTTAGGAGTTTTATGTGCACTCTGCGAAGCATTGGCTCAGGATTCGTAGCTAAATGAGCACATTTTTGTGGATGTAAGTTTATACTCTTTCACTATCCTTTGTCCTGCTTCCTTCCCTCAAGCCATTTAAACACAAATCCTCAACTACAGAGTCTATTACCCCGGACAGGGACTGTGTAAAGAGGGGGATGTATTTTTGGAAGATTATAATTGCTCATGTCATGCCCATCCTATCCCGTGAGTGACTGTCGCTGCTGTGATTCGGGCTTGTGTATATAGGCTAAAAGCTCCCCATGGCTGTGTGAGAAATGTGTGTGCGTGTGTTTGTGTGAAAGAGAGAGGAGAAGATGGCAAATAGGCTAATAACACAAACAGGAGCTTTAAATGCAATGCATCAGTCAGCTTGGGCACTCGGGAAATGACTGACTGAAATGATGTACAATCAAATCAAATTTCATCTATATAGCATCAAATTAAACAAACAAAGCTACTTCAAGACACTTCACACATAGAGCAGGTTGAGCCCAAGCTCTGGATAGGATGATTTAAAGTCACTGTTACGCTGTATTTCCGTTGCTTGGCTCAGCTGAGCATACATGTATGCCAAGATGGCGAGTGATGGTTAGCACATAATGGACTTATGAACTTAATATAGCGAGTGTGAATATTGAAGTGCGTGATTTGAGACACATTTATTTTAATTAAGACTTTAAAGTTTGACGAATGACTTGGAAAAACCTTGGGTGGAAGAAATCATTAAAATATTATCAAAAAGTGCATGCAAAAATGTCCTTAAAAGCTAAGTGAAGAGCAAGCGAGGCTTGTTTGTTGGTGGAAAAAGCACAGTGAACTACTTTTAAAATCTTCCCAGTAATCTCTGTTGATTAATCAGACTGCGTACTGACATCAATAATGGCTAGTGTCTCTTTGCTCTATTGAGACCTGGCACAACATTGGACAGGGTGTGTTTCAGATTTTTTTTTTTTTTTTTTTTTTTTTTTTTAGCCCTGCACAGCCTGACCATCATGAAAGACTTTACCTCAGTTTAAATGTTTAAATGAGGTCAAACAGTTTCATGGTGATATTGTTAGATTTCAAATGGTTAAAAGCCGTTGTCATTATAGTGCGGTTTCACTCAACCCCTCCTTTTCCTGCTTTCTCTCTGTCTCTCTCCCTCACTCATCCACACGCACTTAACACTGGACAATGGACCCATCTGCCTAATTGGCTAAAAGCTAAATACATACCTGTGTGTTTTGCATATGAAGCGATGAATGTGATCATACAGCCAGGGATGAATTGATCCACTAAGAGCTGCTGGGTCTGATCAGAGCTCATGTCACCTAAAAAAGAATGGCCTCCTGTAAAAAAAAAAAAAAAAAAAGGTCATCTATACAGCTACTTCCACAGCACAAAACCGTCTTGAAATGACAGTTTGGTATTGGAGGTATCCAACAGCATCAGAGGGAGCACATGAAAGTGTGGCTATCTCACAGAGGAAAAACAACAGCTGGCTTCATGGTCCCCTCAAAACCTTTCAAAGTTAAACAAACAATCATTAACCGCCGAAAACGGAAGTCATGCTGATCATCGGTTGCACTTTCATTGGTTGACTGAGGGTGCAGCATGCATTATTCATGCAATCGAACACTTTCCTCCGGCCTGCAGCTTCATTTCTCTTCATGTTTCTGGAGTTTATTGCAGAGCCGACAGTAGGAAGATAACACAAACCAGGGAGTGCAAAAGAGAGAGAGGTCACACAGAAGTCCCTCATTGGGTTTGGACTGTCATGGTGGTTAAACACAAAGGCCGCCATGCACTCCCACGGGACATGCATGTTTAACTAAAAGATGCAGAATTGGGATCCTTGTGCCAATTTAAAAAGGAGCTGATTTATGGTGAAGGTGGATTACAAGGGGTGGACTCAGGTCTGCTTTTCTGAGGTGTCACCTTTACACTAATGCAGCAGTTGGCAAAGACAGATGGTACTTTTTCACAGAGGTGAATTTGTCAGCTCACACACTCAGATGGATGTGGTTTCAACATGTCATTATTTTTGGTTATTCCTTAAATTATGATTATTAATTTAGAGCACTTTATTACCGTGTAGATATGTATATATGTATATATATATATATATATATATATATATATATATCTGGCTTTAGTTTTAATCTCTCTGTGATTTGGTCAAAATTCATTGTTTAAAAAAAAAAATGCTTTGACATGTCATTTGTGCAATTAGTGGACCTGGTCATTTCTGCATGATTTGCTTTACTCTCTCGCTCAGTCTGTTGTAATTACTTTTATAAAACAAAAAACATTATTCACAAAAAAAAAACCCTCCAGAAAAGCAAAATCGTCAGATAAAACAAAACCATTGCGGTCACAGCTGGTGAGTGACAGCTTCACAATTCCACATTTTCTTCCCCTAATTGAAATTTCATGTGTGCTTGTGTGCAGAGCTGGTGTCTTTACCACAGAATCAGGCTTCACTGGAAAATTTCAATAAGTTATTTGCACTCATGGAAAAGCTGGGCCATTTTTTCATTTCTTGAAACGATTGCCAAGGCAGAGAACAGATAACGTAAAGCCACAATTTTTTTGTTTGGACTCCATTGCATCACAAGGTCACAAGAAGTTAGGAAGATGCACAAGCTGTAGGAAGGAGAAAAAAGGGGGGGATAAACAAAAACAAAGAGGACAATCATGCTGATGAAAAGATGAGTAAATGTTGTTTGGTGATTTGTAACTTTGCTGTGGCCATAAGGAAGAAGATGAGAGGAAAGAAGACAACCACTGGAAAAAAGCAGCAGTTGTTCTGTCTTTGTCTCTCTGATGGTTGTCTTTTCTCTTTTCAACACGCTGTCCTGACAAACTAAATTTTGTTGCAGAGAAAGAATGTGTTTGTGTGAATTTTTTGAAGATGAGGAACACAAATTCTGGTTTTTATGAGTATATGTGGTGCCCATGAATCAGCCCAGACTTCATTTTAAGAAGAAAAGATTTTTTTCTGAAGAAATAAGAAATAAACATATAATAAGGTTTTTAGAAGCTTTCAGTAAGGGGCATTCTTAAAAATACATTCATTTAAAAACTTTAAAGTAAAAACAGCTTTTTTAATAATGATGTAACATCGTAATGTATATCTATACTGCGTATAGATAATGTACTATACTACTATGAATTATTCAAAGTACATAAAAATGATTTCTATAATCAGTAGCCTATATTCTTATAAACAGCAATACATTAAATCAAATATTCCAGTATATAAGTGATACAATTGAAGGAAGTTATTTTTAACTATTATTATCGCACCCTGTGCTGAATGCAATGTTATTAATTCAGATTTACACTGTAGTTTCGATCCTCTGCGAATGTTTGTTGTTGCTATAGTGATAACTGGTGTTTGGATATGTCAGATGGTTTAGTGCTACAAATCATCATAACCACCACATTCTTAGTCAATGTGTTGTCTAAAGTCAGATTAAACAGATTAGAAAAATAACCTTTCAAATCAATTAAGTTTTACATTAGCATTATGATGCTGCAGATTTACCTCACAGCATACATCATTATGTCATTCCCTCAAACAACATCACTGAGAAAGACACAACAAAGGAAGCTAATCAACTATAAAGGGCAGACTGCTAATGAAATATGAATGTAAGGGAACATTTACTCACCTGAAATAATAAAAGAAACACACAATAACTGGGCTGATCTGCACTTTACTGATTCTTGGGGTGAAGCTGAAGAACATACAGTGATTCTTCTGGCTGTTACAGAAGTGAAAAATGCATGGAACCCAATGGAATGTCTGTAAAGATACAAAATAATAGAACTGGCAAGTGAGTGTGAGAATGCACAGCATGCCACGTAGGCACATCTGTGGAGCCTCCAGGACTCTTTCTACGTGATTGGTCTGGCAGCCGTGTTTAAAATACCTATCCTTTTCCAAATGAACTGAAGAAACAAATACTCGTAAGTGTGTGGTACTATCCAAGCAGAAAGTGTGTGCATTGTGGCTTTTTGTTGTGTGCTCCTGTTCGTGTGATCATTATGGAACCCACATAACAACACACAGTGCTACAGCTATAGCAAGACCTTTAAAGTCTATATTGTGTCTACATTGGTAAGATGAGTAGTGTTTTACTGTCCTCTTGTCTTTGTTTTGTTTTTTCCCAACAGTGCATGTCTGAATTTTGTTTGTGTATAACTCCTGACTGCTCTACTGTGTCTTGGAAAACTCAGGTTGAAGTGAAATCATGAGACAATACTGGAAAGCTGCCGGAACACAGCAGCACACACACACACACAGAAGTCCTGCCAAGTGTGGCCTAGTAAAATGTGGATTGAGCCTGTTTTTGTGTGGCAGGCTCAATCCAGGATCCATTAAGCGAGACAGTGTATGTTTGTGTGCTAGCAAGATGCCTCAAGGTTACTGTACCACAGTGTGTGTGTGTGTGTGTGTGTGTGGGACGGGAAAAGGGGAAACAGCTGCCAGTGGAGTTTACCACGAGTCATTAATGTCCACAGGGGAAAGAGGAAATGTAATTTTTACACACAAACATTTAATAGGACACACTCACTGTCCTTAATACACTGTCCATGACCCTTTCAGGATGTGAATCTTTGGAGTCTCACACACGCAGATACACACAACAGAATTCGCCATAATCAACACCTCCACGTCTGCTGTCTCTACCTTCAGCATGTGGTCATCGGCTTGTTCCATCGTTCCCACAGTTGACGCCAAGTTTACATTTTATTGGGTTCAGTTAACTAAATCAGAAGCTGCAAACCTGTGTGCTGTGAGATATAACAAACATTGGGAAAGTAAAAAACATGTAACCCCACACTTAAAAAAAGAAGGTCTTTTTAATTTTGAGATTATTATTAGTGAATCCCTGGACCATTTTATCCTAGTCAAGATGATAAATAGTTTAAATAAATATGACAGGAGAAAAAAAAAATCTGGTTTCTGAGTCCTCAACCAAGAGAGTAGGGGTTCCACTCCGTTATGCTGACAAAAATCTGGAAATGAATGTAATGTTGGATGTGATGTTGGATTTGATGACTTCATGGAAATTTCCCACTTGGCCTCCAGTATCACTTCTGCATATCACTGCTGATTCATACAAAATTGAACTGCAGCATCAGTTTCAGTCAATGATGATTTAAACTCACTAATGAACATAAACATAGTCAGTTTATATTAACATGATTAAAATGTGTGTGTATCTGTGTGCACGCATGTGACTGTCTCAGAAAAAACAAACCAAAAGTCATGATGTGTTCAGTGCTAGTGTGGTGGGGAGGGGCTAAATGAGTCAGTGCTAATAAGATGTCATGCAACGTAAATAATAAGAAATAGATGAATCAATAGATAATTCTGTAGGTGGTGGTCAAAATTGATCTGATGACAGGCCATCACAAATAAATCTAAGTATGGGAAACACCGAACAGCGGTGATGACATCGGCGGAAAGGCAGCCAAGACATTGTTCAGGTCCACTGTGTCAGCTACAGGGACGAACCACAGCCTGCTGTCTACTTCCTGTGACATCAGTACGCTCAGAACAAGTAGACTTGCTCAGTTTACTCACCCAAACTGTTCTTCAGACAAAAGCTGACATCAACCTATGGACGCTCAGTCATGCTTTATGAAAACATGGAGGGTTAGGGTCCATGACACATGTGGAATACATTTCCTTCCTCCTAAAGGGTGCTGTCCCAGCGTTAGTTGGTTCAACCTGTGAACCTTTGAAGATTTGATTTTCCTTAGAGTCACCACTGAGTTGCCATTAATGCCACTGTATGTATCTGCTTTTAAAGATTTGCAGAGCAATGACGGACTAAGTCACCTCATCACAAGTGCTGCTCGAGGCTACTTTTTTTTTTTTTGTTGTTGTTGGTGATTTTCAGCATTTCCACATTTTTATAAATGGGGCTCACTAAATTTAATCTGGTCGTGTTGGTAACAATACTTACATCGGCGTTTATTGGTTGTAGACCATCAAAGTGTTGCCGCGCTCTAACTTCTTTCCCTGTCTGAGAGCTGATTCTCAAACGGCCAAAACCCCTGAACCTGGTTCAAGGTGACATGCTTGCTCTAAACTGGTCCTGTTATTGCCTTGGTGGAGAAGAGGTATTAAGAGGAAACAAGATCATAAGTTGACATTGATTAATGACGATTTTTGAGAGGTCTGGCAGTTCCAAGGGCGGCTTCCAAACACAGTGTGTACATGAACAATAAGAAGCCACAGGAACAAAAAGCAGGCTGCCAGTCTGCCAGTAATAGCTCTGAATTAACAATACCTTGCCAAGCAGACACACACTCGCACGTCCACAAACTGGCAGCTACTCATACTCGGAAATCCTAATTACAATGGCTTCCAACACTTATTAAAACTACTAATAATAACTGCTAATAATTACAGCATGCCAAACCCACCATGGGAGGGAGGCTGAAGCAATTACACACCCAGTCAGTCAGTGACCTGCTCGTACACTCAGTCAGAACCTTTACCAGAAATCAGGCAGCTGTCTGTTAGGAAACCTGCAGGGTTCGTCATAATCTGGACTGATTACACATGAAAACCGGACTTTGGCTCTCCAAAATCAGCCGCATTGTAGAATCAGTCTACAATGTCAATCAGCAGTATTTTTTCTCTCCTGCAGTTGATCCACTTTTGGCTCTATTGTTTTCTTGGGGTAGCTCAGCCTTGTATAAAGACCTGAAATTATGTAGCCTGGGTTTGGAGAAAATTGATCATACAACAGTATTTAGATGTAGGTGGGAGCGAGATTACGAAAATCCTAATTAGATTTGAGTTGAAAATCAAAATGATTAGAACCGTTGCACTTCAATGTGACATCGATTAATGTCACATTGATAATGATACGTTTTGACTTACTGGATCTCCCACTTTCTTCATGAGACACAAATTTCCTTGCATATTATGCTCTTTAAAGATGAAAATATCCAGTTTGAACTCTAGGACATATTTCTCTCATATAGTCCAGTAGGGTGACCTTAAAACACTGCTGAGAGTAGCACAGTGTGCACAGCTGCCAAGTGTTAAGACGATTCTCTGAGATAAACGGAGTCAGCAACATTTTACCTTCACAGGAACTCTTTCCAATGTGGGAGCAAAAGCACATCTTGTCATCGAGCCTTTCTTCCCTCTTTCCTCCTTTGATTTGGTCCATTTCAGTGACATGTTTGATCCAGACTGTGAGAAGAGTTCTTAAGTACACTGCCATTAATCTTGACTAACCAATTTAAGCTTGAACATAAACAGCAGGATTTAAACAGACGCTGTAATCAGACCTGTGAAAGTGAACACACACACACACACACAGTTTGCAGATCCATACTGAACAGTGCACACAAAATAAACCTTGGCAGTGACTCCGGAGAATTTAATTACTTCCCTGTTCCTCTCCCCATTGGCTGAGAGGTCCGGGATATGCTAATTAAGCAGTGACTGATAAAACATTCCCTTGGCCTCTGTCTCCTCACTACTACTTCTCTGATTGCTGTCCGAGTCCAGCACCGACAGTGTCTGATAAATAAGGAAGCACCTTAAGCCACAGACTGTGACTAAATGCTTATTAATTGGAGGGATATGACCTAGCAGTCTGGTGGCACTATGCCAGAACCCCCGCCCCCCCCCGCTGCCAAAAAAAAAAAAAAAAAGAAAGAGAAAAACTTTGCACTGCAATCAGCACACTTTATCTCCTTTTTCTAATTGATAATTAGTGTTGCATTAATTTGGGGCCAACATCTATCTCTTATCACAAAAGGTACAATTTATCAGCTGCTTAAATGATAGTCTAAATTAGGTTGGCAATGTTAATGATTCACCTTGCAGGGTATGGGGGACATGAGGGAAATCATTTCTCCTGACTCATATTTAATTAACCTTAGCAGATGTGCTGGGCATGCATTGTAGCTTAGAAAAAGAACATGTGTAAAACATCTTGGGCATAATGTGTTTGAAAATGAATAGTTTAATGCAAAAAAGGTGTTATATACATAAATATAAAATGTGGGAAAACAACAGAAATCATTGTTATTGTTACAACATTACAAAATGGCATTTTGGGAATTTTTGGATACAAGCAATTATTAAAAATGCTATACTTCTACAACAGAGAGGTTATTTAGTTGGTTCCTTCATTCAATGGTCTCTGTAAAAAAAAAAAAAAAAAAAAAGGACCAGGAGTACCAGAGCTCCCTTAAAAGGAGGGCTCTGGTTCGTACCTTCATCTTAGACAACACTTCCTGTGATGTCAAAAACCAAAGAGTGACACACACACACACACACACAAGGTGTTTCATACTGTTAACCAAGCTACTGTACATCACAACATTGTGCTTGTCTTACCAGGTTTTTAGAAAAACCAACATGAATTGAATCTGTTCGATGAAAACTAAGCAGTGTACATTTTTGCTTTCAGTAGCACGGCATCAGTAATCAAACACCCTGTGGTGCACCCAACAAACACCAACCATCATTAAACAGAAGGAAAAACAGAAAATAAATGCTTGTGAAGAGTAACATAAATGTTGCTTGTGTAGTAATACTAGAGGAATAACACCTTCATGTAATGTTCAAATCTCAGTATACTGTATACTGACCCAGCATTCTGACAGTTAAAAAGACATCCTCCATATTTATTTCCTCTTCATTCTGTCCTCAGACAGTGCAACTGTTTTGGAATGATTACACCAAAATAATCCACAGTGGATCCTTTTCTCTGGGGCCCCCTGCTCACTCTGTCATATTGAAACACATGGGCTTCTATTTGGTATACACTATATTGGTTAAATTATGAAAACTGACCTTTTGGACATGACGGGAGCCTACATTGTAATGCCATAATGGCAAGAGGTGCACACATTTTAACTCAGCAGTGTCTGCTATTAGTTGTAACATTGCTTCATGATGTTTTATTTATTTTTACTGTTTTTCCTTTCAGTCTTATTTTAAACACCACACAGTTGAATTCATAGAGACATTTAGAGTCTAGATGCCATTTATCGTGTGAACAACTGCTGAGTTTTTTTGTGTTTGAGGTATGATCGCCTCTCTATTGCTGCATGCTGTTGACCCCCCCACCCCCACCCCCGTCAGCAGCAACAACAGCACTGAGCACTGAGTGGCTGTGGAATTATTTTGGTGTGATTTCCTGAATGTTGACAGATGAGTTGACCACCAGTCCGATCCTTATCACTGTGTTTGCAAGCATGACCTTCACACTGGTGAAAAGAAGTGATAATAGCATGAAAAAGACTCTTTAGATACTCTTGGATATTTCTAAGTAATAACAAAGTTTCTACATTCAGGAGATACCTCCCCCACCCCCAAACCACAGAACAGCTGCTGCCCAAAGTCTGATGAGCATTCATTCTTTCCTCTGCTCTGCTGAACCACACCAGTGTGACTTACAAAGGCATGCAAGTTCATGCATTGCATCTTTTTTTTTTTTTTGCTAGTTCACCTCCCGCCATAACTACCTTTAATTTGTTCCTCTCAAACTCAGCTTTGTCAACATCCCTCTTTCCTTTCTATGTCCTTCTTTGCTTCTCTCTGGATTCCTCACTCCTATTTCCTTCTTCCTTCGGCCTAATTTCTTTACAGTCAACTCTGTTGCTCTACCTTCTGGCATACATTCCTCATTCTAATCAAAATCCAGTTTCTCTAACAAACAAATGACACAGTGTCACATGGGTTCCAGTCAAATTACCCTAAATATTCAGCCCTTATTGGTATTTCTTCCTCAGTTTTAGAAAAATACACGCAATTTGCAAAATCCCGAAATATAATTTTACAAATTGTATCTCATTGAAATGAATACTGCAAAGCTCTGTAGAATGAAAAAGCTTGACTCCAACTCTTAGTTATACTTAATTGATGGTTAAGTAAGTGACTAAATAGATATACACCATGGTCCAGCAGTGAGAATAGCACTCTGATGCCCAATTCAGATTTCACCAGGACTTGTGTGGACTCCAACACACAGTGACGCCTACACCACCAGGTCACAGTGATGTGCAGCCAAACTGCAGCTCACGTCAGACGCAGGAGACAAGGAGACAAAGTGGCTGTCATACAGAGAAAAAAACAAGCGCTGCAACTATACCTCACTCTCTCGGCGATTTTCTGCACCGTTTCTGTTCACATTGTAACAACTTAAACAACTTCACATTTAGCTCCAAAAGAAAACAAGATTATTACAAACACTGGTACAAGACAGCACATTTTAGTGGTTTGATAGTAGGCGCTCATTCCCAAAGGAATTGGTGTCAAGAAGCAAATACTATCTGAGTACTGAGTTACTCCTCATAGTGGAAAAGGCAGCATTAAAAAGTTTTGGGTTGTGTCTTGCAAATCGCAAAACGATCATCTCGTTCTTAGTGGTGGTTCTTTCCCAATGTCAAAGTTTAGACACTGATATTAACATAATGTGGTTGCCAGCTTGTTTTGTTTAAAGCAATGGATTATCTCTGAATTGGATGTATAATGAAACCAAAACTTGAGCAAAAACTCCAGTCATGGTGGAATAATTCACAGCACTGGATTAAGTAGAAATTACTGTGAAAGTGTAACCTATGCAACTTTATCCTACATTCACTGGAAATAAAACAGTCAGATAAACGTCAGTCAAATAGCGCTTCTTGCAGTGTGGCTTGAAAGGCCGTTATCCCGAGATAACACTAATGCAGAATCAGAGTCATTCAGAGGACCACTGGCCAGGCAGGCTTGGGACTTAGAATGTATCTGGTCCTGAATGAGAAGAGTATTTAAACCTATCCTTACATTTTGGACATAGATGAAAAGCAGTCATAGCATGATATTGTTAAAGGCATATTATTACACAGAGATAATTTATACAGTGCTCTACTGTTCTGTAGTGCACTTTAATTATTAAAATGCCTCCAACGGCTAAATAATAAGTTGAACAGACACGAATCAAGAGCACATCTGTACTTTCACAGAGATCGGTATAGTGGAGTTCTCCCTGTTTGGTGACTTGAGACTCTGAGGTATAAAGACGAGCTCTTCATATCAGTCACTGTACTTGTCCCCAAACTCTTAATGCATGGAAAGTTTTTATTATTCATTTGGATGATTTATCAATTTCATCAATGTATTATTTTGGGAACACAGGATTCCTTTGACTCAACTCACCCTCAAGAGGAGACTCGGAGCCCCACAATCACATTTGTTTAAACATGAAGTGCTTCAGTCATGAAGATAAATTTGGCTTCATCACACAGATGCACTGACACTGACAAGTGTTACTTATCTTTCAGAATGGCCATGAGACTTAAGGTTAAGCTAACATTAAACGCTACTTTTTGGTGTATTAATGTTTTGTCTTATTGGGGGAGCAACAGTAGTGAAAGTGGCGGTTCCAACATGAGAGGGTGCAGAAATGTTTATGCTTTTAGTGGGCTATTTGAAATGGATCCAATTACCTGAATCTGACTGATTTTTGAGAGGGACAACTTAATAAATAGTATATGTTGGAAATATTCAAAGCATTTTAAATGCCTTTAAACAAAAATACATCATTCTTTGTTCCAGCAACTTTTGTAATTAACCTCCTTTACCTGTATTTATACGGCCATGCAATTTTCAACAGCACGCCTTGTTGATGAAAATGGCAATTCAGTTGTTTGATATCTGTTTCACCGAAGCAGTGAAATGAACAATGAAATGTGAGGTTGCTTTTTTTCCATCTCTGGACCCAACTGGTTTACACAGCTGCAGTCATAGCATTCTTCTGTCTTGGGTTGGTTTGGTGTTGCTGTTGCTGTCTTCCTCCCTCCCCAGCGTAGCTGTACTGGTCTGGACTGGGATCCACCGGATGCCTGTACCGGTCAGACATGTCCACACATTTGTCATCTTAGTTAAAAGCTACAGTTGTAAACTTTCCAAACCATCCTTGCGAAGCGGAGACATACTTCAGACTTTACATACTGAGACCAAATTGCTTAAACTTTCAGAGTTTCACAGGGTTTAATTTAAAAGAGTTCAACTTTCAGATATTAAATGTGATGTAAGTTTTAAGTGTGTGATTTGTGATCTCAGAATTTACCTGGGATCGTCTTCATCCACAAAATGCCCCTACCTGTAGCCTCCACCCCCAGTTCCACGCATCATAGTGTCGTACCGCGGCCCACGAAGTGGAGGGGTAGGAGACGGGGGCACATCCTGTCGCAGGGGCCCTCTCTGCTGGGAGCTGGGTGCAGAAAACAAGGTGTGGTCAAGTAGTGTGTGAAAGTGACAACAAGAGGGAATTAATGGTGTAAAAAGGAAAGACACACATAGAGCAGTTTACAAGTTTTAACCCCCCAACGCCGACTGACACTAATTTGCAACAAACAGCTTGCATTACAGAAACAGCCCAGTTGGTTTGTGCTTATTCAATACTCACCTGTTTTGTTTCCTGTCAATGTTATGATTAATTCATTTTGTGTTTTAAATGGAAAGTTTGAGCTCTGTTTGAAATTAGATTAGGACATAGTTATAATAGTCTGTGTTACATAGTCAGGACACAGAAAATTATTTTGTAGCATCAATAAAACTTTCTCCACCTCCTGAGATGGTAAAATCTGTTTTATTACTATTGAACATTATGGCCTATTATCGCAAATTTACAACATACCCAGATTTCTATCTATTTCATGTGCTATAGTCAAATTAACAATCTCCCCTTAATTTAGGATCTCATTCAAAACAAAAACACACATTTTTTTATATACATTTATAGAAATTCAGGTGTTAAGGGGTTATTTCTGACCGTGCTGTACATTGGAACTGATGTTAGAGGCCGACTGTCTGTAGCATCGTGTGTAAGCACAGAGCACCAACCCTGTGTTTAAGTACCTTGGATGAGGGTAGTATCCAGGGTCACCTGGCCGTGGGTATTGTTGACTGGGAGGGTAGCCAGGATAAGAAGGAGCAGTCTGAGCATTAGGGTTAGGATAGGGAAGGGCTTGAGGGTATCCCTGTGGGGCCTGGGGAGGTCCAGCATAATGACCAGACCAGGGCTGCATGGGGTAGTCACCTGGCTCCAATGGACCCCGTCTGGAGAGGAGAGTATAATTTGAAAACAAATTATGCCAGATGAAAACACAAAGCAAAAAGAAAAAGAAAAAAGCCAGTTTCTGAAGCTATTTTCACTTTGCATTGCAAAAAAGACAAAAAGCAATTTAATGTGAACATCGTCCATTTTGTCCAACATAATATTATGAGGACAATCAGTAAAATATACATGATTTTTTATGCATGATACGGCTAGATAGGTCCCGGTTTAACCTCTTGGTCTGCTGGTAATTACTCACAATTAAACTAACCACTAACACTTTGTGAAAACAAAAACAGAATTTGTTGTTTTCTGCTCGGTCCATGAACTAAATGACTGAAATATTCATGAAAACCTGCTAAAATGTATTTGTTTTGCACTAGAGAGAAGCAAGATAGAGAAGGAGAAGCACAGACAGACCCACACACACACATACACACACACAGCCCTCAGCCCATCCTTGCCAAAGATCACATGGCAAACAGAATATAAGTGACATGTGGTAGTTAAGTAAGTAGGCTGGGCATCAGTTAACATGATGCATGCAAACACACACAGCTGTGGTAATCCAGTCCTGTCCTGTTAATAGATATCGATGTCTTCTGCCCAGTGGAAAGCAAGTACACAAACATGTGTCATTCACATAGCTGACATTACAAGGTATTACATTTTATCTCTGTCTTTCTGTCTCTCTTCATTTGTGTAGATTTGTCTCTCTTCCTATGTCTATTTACCCATCTGCCTCGCTGTCACTCTCCTCCCCATTCTGTCCTTTGAAATTTTGCTTTAGCCTTAATCCTTTCAATTTTCAAAGCAAGTTTATTCATGCTTGTTTGCATATGAGAATAAATGTTTGTAAAATGTGTTAGTAGTTTTGATTCTGTGTATATTTGCTCATTGGCTTAGTACATTTCAACATGGTGTGCAGCCAGCACTTTTGTTAAAACCAGCAGAGCCATATTAGTCTATGCAGATGTCATTATGATACTTATCACTGATATGCAGAGTTGAGTGGGTGGGGCTCCACACCCCCTCAACCAATCACAGAGCTGACCTGTTGCCTGTTGCCTGGAGATAATGGGAATGTGCCACAGAGACAGACTGACTGATTTGTGTATAAATACATACACATACACACACAGATACACATGGAGTGCTGGGGGTCTCCCCACTGACGCCTGTCTGTGGCAGTTTGGGTGGTCAGCGGTAGACTAATGTCTAACTACCTGCATGCCGATCATGTTTGGGATGTATGCTCCTGCCCTGTGTGTGTGTGTGCCTGTTTCGTGAGCACATTACATTTCTGCTTTTCTGTCAACTCATCTGTCATCTGGTTTTCAACTTATTCTGCTACATTTATTGTAAGTCCCTCCGAGCATGAGTCTCAGATTCATGTCTCAAATGTCTCCCTTCTTGACGGCCACAGCCGTTTTGTCTGCTCCTCTTCTGTTCGAGAGCCTCCCAACAACATGTCAGCTTGCCAGCTGCCCAGTCTGTCCGTGCGCCTGCCTGCTTTTTAGAAGGTTTTATGGCTACAAGTCTCCCTGCCAGCCAGCCTGCATGACTTGCTCTCCACCTCTCAGCCGGTATACCTGCGTCCATATCAGTGAGTCAGACTGTCACTCAGTATTTGGCCCCTGGCCACCATAGTGTCACCAAAGCAGAGATAAGATGGCTAGAGAGGTGACGGGCAGGTGATGAAGGCCGGGCAGAGTGGAGGAGAGAGATGAGAGGGATATTAAGTGGGGAGGAAGAGTGACAGGGAAGTGTGAGGGAGAGACGTTGATTAAAAACCATGATAAGAGAGCCGGAAAGAAGTGAAGGAGATAGGAAAAGGAGTAGTAAACAGCAGGGACAAAAATTCATCTGTAAACAGGAGAAGCGTCTGTTAAAAAATGCTTCAAAATGATTTATTGGAGTTCCAGGCTTTCAAGCACTTGTTAAATTAGGACAGAAGACTTCACTTCTCTTAAATGTAGCCCTGTTATATGTTTGGAACAAACCTGTAAATAGAGATAAAATGAAATGAAGCAGCAAAGATGGCGATGATGATGAGATAAGCCAAAAATGAGGAGGTGGTGGAATGGACGAGAACACAAACAATGAAGCAGAAAATTAAAACTGAATCATAAAAATGAAATTAATATGAGATCTGATGAGAAATCAGACGTACCAATAAGATGATGAAACTAGACTCCAATTCGCTCTTCACTTTTCTATGCTTTGGTAACTTTGGTGGCACCAGTGAAACAAGTTCTGCACTGGCAAGTATGATTAATGAACTGATGCTCGCAGGTCACTTGTGGTCTACTTAGATTTCAGTGATGCCCCTTCTTTAAAGCGCATCGGCCATCTAACAGTGATCACGGGAAGTCAACTGGAAAACATCTGGGAAATACTGACAATTTCATGGATCTCCAGAAGGAGTGGGACTTAACAGCTGCTGGATGAAATTTAGAATTGAAATAAAAGGGGGGCGGAGGGATCACTCACTTTTAATCGTCTAATTTATAGGACAGTTAAGAAGGTTGTAGATGTAACTTGTTCTTTTTAATTTACCTGGGTTGAAAGGATTAGCTGACTAAAGAAATGAAATAAAATGAATTGCCCAGATAAATAAAAATCTTGAATGCATTGTTTGCTGCTGCCCTACTGTTTTAAACAGTTGTAAACTGATTTTTTTTTTTTTTTGCTTTAATTGGGTTGAATTACACATGCAACTTAAAACAAGTCACATCAGGCTTTTTTCTTTTCACACTTTGTTTGCAGATGAAAAGATTAATTGATTAATTGACGAATGCTATCAATGCTGAAAACAATCATTATTCACAGGCTTAGATTCTTATGAGAGTTTACATATTTCATTTGGAGCAGATATCCAGTGGGAATCTTTTGGGAATCTCCTGCAAATCCGTTGGCAAGTTTGGAATTCTCCCTCCAGGAACCCAGAGAGCTCTGCACAGCAGCTGGGGATTACAGGGTAATGAGGATGGAAGCCATTACTGGGGCACACGCATTCACACACACACAAACACACACGGGTAAGCATACAGTGCATGACGTGAGACTGTTGCATAGGCATATACACACTGTGAACCTCAACATTTTCCCTAAACACACAGAGCAAACACACTTAGCTGAAATGCAGTGCTAGCTCCTAACCACCCCCTCCCAAAGCCCACATACACTGAAGGAGGCAAATTGCCACACAGCTGGAGAGGAGTTAAGACCAAATGAAGTGGCTGGTGGTCCGTGTGTGTGTGTGTGTATGTGCGTTAGAGAGAGAGAGAGGGATAAAAACAGAGAAAAAGTAATGAATGAGAACAAATTCCTGGCACATGCAACAACTAGTTTAACATAACAGAGTAATCAAACCAAAATGAAAGAACTGAAAAGGTTCCAGGAAGAGAAACACTATGGCAGACTAAGTTTGAGGTGAAAGTCAAATATGTAATCCATGTCTATGGATGACTCCTTTAATATTGTTAGGTATGAAGATACTGCACTTATGGGTTAGAAATCTGGAAGGATAATTAGAAATATTTCTCTGCAGGTCTGACAGTAATTGAGAGTAATGTGATCCTTTCCAATTCTCTGGTATTTAAGAGATTTCTGAGGAAACAAGGAGTTGTTATATGCCCTCTGCACCTGCCCCTTTCTCTCATAAACACACAAACTTTCACTTACTCTTTCTAAAAGAGCTGGATACAGCTGTTATACTCGTAGAGAAACACACGCACACACATCCAGAGACACACACATGCGCACACAGCCATATATCATCCCAGCCCGTCTCAGAGAGACACAAATATTTTAAAGAATGAGGGACAGGATGCAACGTTGTGACACAACACATTAAAAAACTCCTGAGAGACAATGACAGCCACATTGCAGATGAATTGTCTCAATAAAACTTAACACTAAAGCACAAACACAAGAACACAACCTCAAAATCAGAACAGAGGAGAAGTTTCAGATGCGAGGGTTATAGAAGGTGAGAAAGGAAGGGGGGGCGGTAAAGAGTGATATTTAAAATGAGTTTAAGAGGAGATAAAGTGCAGCAGTTTAAATTCAGTTATCTTCTTTATGAGTCTTCTTAGAGTTGAGCTCTCACCTTGGGTTGATATTCATTTAAAACCAATTCTAGATCTGAGGTTTGGAAAGTACTTCATATATTCAAATTGTATCCACTGTGTCAGATTCTTGTCAATGAGAGCCACGATATTTTGACAGGCTGGCAATAAAACAGATGAATAGCTCAAATTGTTCCACAACTTCTGTCGTAATGTCATTTCGAGAGCCACAGTAGAAATGGAGCTGCCATGATATAATGTCCCTGGAGTTAAACTAACTTTAATTTTGTTTCATCTTCCTAATGTGATACTTCATTATGAAGCTTTAATCACAGCAACATCACAGTCCAAACAATGAGGCAATAAAATCTGAAGTGAAAAATAATGAAGGCTAGAGAAAATGTTTTCTCTTCTTTCCAAGGAAGGGAAGGTGAAGACAACAATGTCTATTTATGTCACATTCTGGGGTTTTGCCAAATTCCATTTCTTATTGGTTTTGAACTGCTTAGTGAATTTGTCTGAACTTAATACATCAAAATGTGGTAAATTATAGCATCATAAAACTGATTTAGGACAGAAAATCCTGTTCAAAATCTTAAGGTTTTATTTTTAAACATTTTGTGACAGAAATGTGATATGATTTTTTTTATATTGGTGAGGCAGCAATGATACACCTTGTTTCATGTAATCTTGCCTATCAAATGAGGACAGAAGGTAAACAAATGTGCTGCTTTTGTGTACGCAGCTTCATTATGAACTTCAAGTTAGAGCTTAAAAACATTAGAAGAGTTTCAAGAAAATTAGACATTGCTCATTAATATGCACATTCATGCTGCAAAGTGCTTCAAAATCCAATTACATCACTTGATCCTCGGGGGGAATCCTGAAATGTAATTATGAAGTTTCTACCACTTATTGTTCTTCATTACTATGCTCACTAGCGTCGGTCCACACACAGAAACCCAGGTGCCATGGCTACCTTGTGTAACAAGAACAGCAGTGGTGGTAAAGATTTTGTCAGGCAGGCAGTTTAAAACCATTTTTAGGCATCAAGTAGGGAGGTACGGCTTCCATAGTGATTGGCAGTTGGCTTTGTTTGACTAAGTAAAATTACTCTAAGCTCCTGTGTGTGCTCACTGCACAGGTACAGTATGTGGCATCTGGAAGTGTCTTAACTCAGAGAAGTGAAAAAACAAGCTCTTAACAGAACACAGCCAAGTCATTAAGAACGGCGCCTGAAGCAGCAGAGAGAGTTTTCTGTTTTATTAAGAGAAGCCCAATAAGACACTAAGCTGTTTTCCTACTTATGGTTAAGTGGTTACATACTGTGTCTGAGGCTACGTGTGTGTGGCAGAGATGGTATTCTGTTGTTTCAGCTGTCATTGTGGTTTGCATTTATGCTTGCGCGTGTGTATGTGTGTGTATGTGACCTCCCTTGCCTCCTGACCTCTTGAAGTCACATGGCACTCTACTGGTTCCCACCAAACACTTAGGCAATGGAGTCAAAGGTTAAGTAAGGGTATTATCAGGCAGGATTAGGTGGCATACCAAATAGATAGACATAACATTCACAACTCTCCAAACCATTTGGTGAAGTTAACCATTTGGTCAAGGATTGGACCATTAGTGACCTCCCCAACTGCAGCGGCAGCAAAACAAACTAAGTCGGATCATTGTGCAGATCACTGATGTGAGTTAAAGCCATTGAATTCAGGATCTTTTATACCTTTTATACCTCATTTTATACCTCATTTTATAGAGGTGGATGTTCAATACAGCCCTCACATATACCTGTTATTTCTTGTTGATGTTGAGGATTATGAAAAAATAGGAATCAATGTTATATTATCAGGCATTGTTTTATTAACTAAAATGAAGAGGCAATCTTTTGGGTCTACTGATTTTGTGTGTCTACGTGCAAAAGATATGTATGAGGTACACCTCAGCAATAAGGAACAGGCAGGTAAAGAGCAGACTACTAAAGAATCCTATCTTCATCTGTATTCCTTTCAAACATCTAATGAAAAAAGGACAGAGAGAAAGCAGATGAATGTGGAGAAGATAGGAAGTTGATGTAAATAGAAGACAAAAATGTGTGTCTGCAGAGGGCTGACCCAGTCTCAAGAGGCAAAAGGGTGTGAGGAGGAGAAGGAAGGTAAAAGACGATAATCAGGACAATACCTGGAAAGAGCAAGACATGGGTTATATCTAAAAGATGAGATGAGAAGGACAAACAGAATGTTTTCCAAAAAGCTACATTAGCTGGGGAGGGCAAGGTGCTTACAAACTGTTATTGTCAAGAAAAAAAAGGAAGAAAACAAGGTAAATAAGTTTCAGGAGGAGGACAAAGAGAAGATGGTGAGGTGGAGGGAAAGGAACAGGAAGAGAGAGCGTTTAGATTTGAAAGCAGTAGAAAAAAAGATGATAAATTGGGCTACAAGTAGAAGAGACTGAGCCTCCCCAATGGAGGTCTTGTGAAGTTGAGAAGAATAACATGAAAGAGGGAGAAAGAAAAGAGCAGAAAATGAGAAGTAGGGAAGAATGAGTAACACAGAGATGGGGAAGCTTGAAGCTGAAGAGAAGAAAAGAATAAAAAAGATAGAGAAACAAGTACTGCCCTACAGAGAGCTGGCATGTTGAAGGTCAGCATCTGCTGAGAATAATAGACCCTACTTTAGAGGGACACACACACACACAACCACATGTTCATATTGTAATGTTCGAGTGAAAGTGAACGTCTTCCGGGTGCTTCTGTCTTTTTTTGTCAATAAAGTTTGGTCAAATATGATTATTCCATGTGAACATCTTGATTTGCATACTGACCAAACCATGAAACCTATATGATTACATTCCCCTGTGTGTGTTAGTGTGTGCGCACAGAGAATGGAGTATGTGGCTATCAGGGTTTGAATGTGTGCGACTGTGAGTGTGGATACAGAGTATTTAAGAACATGGCTGAACTGCTAAGAGAAAAAAAGAGACAAAGACAAGTGGGGATGAGATGAAAATGACCACAGCAGGATAAAACGAGAGCAAATGAAAGGGTACAGCAATAAAGCAAAAGTAAAAGAAAAATTGAGAACAAGGAAACAGGAGAGAACCGAATTAAAGTGCTTAAAAATTTGATTAAAAAATAAAAAGAAATATGTGAAAAGAAAGATAAAGACAGTACTGACAAAAACGAAAATTAGATGGAAAAAGGACAGAGGAGAAACCCATTAGAGGAAAGTGAGAGGAACTGAGGGATGAGGGCCTTCCAGATGGTAGGAGACTGTTGCCTCGGAAACACAGAGAGGGCAGAACAATGGGGATTTGGAGTGGTTTTTCGCTTCCCATCATAATACGGCCATGCCATTTGGAAACTCAGTGACAAAACTACAGCCAGAAATCACAGAAAATGACAATTTACCGTAGAAGGTTGCTCAAAAAAAAAAAGAAGAAGAAGAAGAATATATATATAAAAATCAAAATGTCCCATGAGAGATGAGCTGATGGATCAGAAAGATGCTCTATACGACCTCATCATCAGTGTCCTTCAGACCCTTTCTTGATGACATTGCAACTCTTCTTCCCACTTTTCTGTTAGACATGAACTCCACTCATAAGTAAAGTGTGAACATGAATCATCTTGAAATTGTCCTGTGAAAATGATCCTCTATGTCATGCTGAGGGCAGGACAGGGACAGTAATATAGTGACATAATGCAAACTGAAGAGAAAAAATTTGTCTGCAATTTGAAATTAGATCATTAAAAAAAACAACAACAACAACAACAAAATCATAATCTTTTTGAATTTAATGATATACTATTTTAAATAATTTCTGGAAAGAATGGAACAGTATAAGACTTCAGCCTGTGTCACAAAGTAACTTCAATTATTACGTCAATGTTCAATAATTTTTGGAGAAAAATTGCACATTACATGCTAAATGGGTTGACAAACACTAAGTTCAGAGGAAATGATAACCTTGTCGCAGAGAGAGCTCAGAAATGAAGCCTTATTAAACGCTGCCACATCAGCTTTTTGATACTTCATGGTGTAACAGACATAAATATGGACTAATCACATTAGCAGCAAAGTGGCTGCACCTTGTGAGCATCTGAATGAGCCGTGTACATCCATACTGCACAAAATTAGTCAACTAAAGGTGACATTTAGTTATGGGAGCCTCATACATAACCACTTATAGGCAGTGTAGTGGGTGACTTCCTGAAACATCATGAAATCCATTACTGCTAACACCATATCCCATATCCCATTCAAATAGCTTCCATTATATCACATCTTGAGCCAGTAAGGTTTCCCTTGACAAGATGTAATAGTTTCAGGCTGGGGACATTTTGCTCCATGCACAGCCATGGGATACAAATTGCTGACAGAATTGCAATCCTTCAATAGACACTAATTTGATACAGAAGGTGTACTGCAATTATATGTGTAGCAGGGCCATTCTATCGCATACCCACAAATAACAGATGCATATGTGAAGGCTTTTAGGAAGGGAGATACAGACATGTGTGACACCTAAAGAAAATGTATGGTTTGTACATAACAGCTGCTATTCCTCTTTCTACCACTGCTACATTGACCACGTTGCTGTTAATTTTCAGTTTTCTTGAAAACATACAGCGGATTTTCAAGTTTATTCATGAAGGCATGACATTGGAGTTGCAGGTAACATGCATATGTTCGTTCTCGAACTCAACTGCCATAGCTTTGCTGTTTTATTTTAATGTCAAACACCCGCCTGTTGAAGTAATCTGAGCTTTTTCCCGTTTGAACAGATTCATAAATCATCATAACAAATTCATGGTGCTTTCTCTTTTGAATCAAAGAGTTTGACATGAGCTTAGTTTATGCACACTCTCATGCTGCACATCATGGTTTTAGTAATGGGAAAAAAGAACTTTGAACAATCACACAAACAAACATAATTAGCATTTTACTATGTAATATGACTTTGAATTGAATTTGTAGAAAAAAAAAAAAAGTTTTAGCAGCAGTACAGGGCCAACAGATGGTCATTAGGCTGCTACCAGATGTGATCATTGCACAGCTGCAAATGTTGAAATTTATAAAGCACAGTCCATCGTCTTCCATCAGAAGTATGCAACAACATCTAGTTCCTTAATGTATTTCCCACACATCTGATTACTGACAAACTACTGTGAAGCACAGGCTGCTCTGAATATATGCCAAGTTCGTAAATGAAAGGAATATTGAATGAGTAATTAGCAGAAATAAGAATTTTGATTTATAACATTATGTGCAAAGAAAAATGCGCCGTCTCCATTGCTGACTACTGAAGATAAAATGCATCGTTCAGGTATTATTCTGAAAGAGTGAAAAATATATGCGTGTAAATTTCACAACGTGTTGTAAAACTCCTTAACTCCATGTGAGCACAGTATCGCTGAACACCACTTCAACTCCAAAAACCTGTTTAACATTCGCCAATTGGGACCTGAAAGAAAAATGTCCTCCCACACCCCCGGATCCTGACTTATGAAGGCATTTCATAGCCCCGTCATGCCGGGACCCACAGCTTCTGCAACACATTATGGGTTGTAACCTAGCATTTCAGAGTCCCTGATGAAGATCAAAGCTGAGAGAAGAAGTCTTTAAAGTAGCAACGGGAGAGCACATTAGAAATACTAGAAGTGAGGAACAAGATAGGGTCAAGAGAGTGAGAGAGAAAAGGAGAGATGGTGGAGGAGGGGAGGCATGATCCATGAGAGACAGGGTCTTTCTACATCCCCTACATGCCTAACAAACGAACAGAGTCTCGATGAGTCTGGAGACTTGCAGGAAAACAACTGGACAATGGGCCAGTTTGTGCGACAGTTACAAAGTGGTCTGGGAAACTCTCGGGCCTGACTGGGAGGTCTCCTCAAGAGAGATGGAGGGAGAGAGACAGAAAGAGAAGAGAGAGACATGTCCATTTCATTTCCCCACTCAGCAGGGTGAAATGATATTCAACAATGTCCTTTTCAGCCCAAATTTGGAGAGAATGGGAAAGAGTGGAGAGAGAGAAGAGCCAAAGAGAGAACAGAGAATAACAAACAAAAGGCCAGAAAGTAAAGGGAAATAAAGGAGGGAGTACAACTAACGGAGACACACGGCACAGTATGACATCTGCTTTCTAATTACTAATCATCTAATTATCATTATAATGAGGAAGTGACAGCCTTCCCAGAAACCTGAACAAGAATTCCGATTGGCTCTTTAAATCCAATAAGAGTAATAAGTAGGACAAATGGGAGAGGGTGTTTGACTAATCCAATTGGGTCAAGACAATGTTGGGAGCAGTGGACAGCTGCTGCCAAAAGACATGTTTGGAGACCAGAATCATGTCACAGGCCCATCAACAAAGTCTTCAAAACTGAAATATGGGCTAGTGGAGAAAAAGGGTGTCGTCGAACATCAGTAAAACAGAGGGGTGTGGGTGGGGTAGGGTGGTCTACTTTATCGATATGACTGGGTGGATTATATCGCTCCATGGAATCCAATTTACCTATTAAGCTAGTTTCCTTCTTTTCGGTCTCGCTTGATTAGATTGTTAAGGTCAATAGTTGTGCCACAATGTAACACTGTTAACAGTAACGATGAGCCTCACGTGTGCTGTGTTGATTGCTGACTTTATAGTTTACTTCTTTTCTCTTTTTTTTTCTCCTCTCTCTTTCTCTTTCTCCTTTGAATTGGTTTTTAATATGAAGATAACTGCGAGAGAAAACAGTCTTGTCTACACGTATTTGACTGGGTGAGAGAGAAGGGGGAGACAGAATTTGTAAATGGGTCAGTAATGGCGCACACATGTTAGGGGCGCAACCTGCTCATGCTGACCATGCACACACTCTGATAGCCATCGAACGACCCCAGAATGACTGAGGCCTGCACACACAGGTGCACGCCCACCCGTAGTGATAGGCACGTATGCATTCAAATCACTGACGTTATGTCAAACAGATGTACATTTACTCTCATACATTAACCCAAAATTAGAGAGCGGTTTCATGCCATGTAACCACATGTCTGGGTTTGATTCCAGCCAGGAATGTTATCTGAATGTCATACATCTCCCTCTTCTTCTCCCTCTCTTTGTTGCAGGTAATTTTGTGCTGTCTCCCAGTGCTGGGAAAGTGTGCTGTGTTGTAATTTGGCTGTTTTTAAAGCAACAAAATGTATATATTCCAACCTTAGTCTTAAATAAAATAGGATGAATGTCTTTGAAGGTTTAAAATTCTAATTCGCTGACACATGGGCTGAGGCACAGCGACACTTCAAGCTTCAAGCTCATTTCAAGCTGGGTCCCTTGTTTTGTTATAACGCAGCGCAGAAAGAAGGTGAAATGGAAGAAAAATGGTGAAATACAGAGAGAGGGTGACTAATTTGTGGGATGGGTGCAGGTAATTTCAAGAAAATGGCAGTGTAAGAAGACCTTGGGAAGATTTGAAGTGAAAGAACGTGCGGTGTTGTCTTCTCTTTCCTTTGCTGTGTTGTCAATGTTCCTCTTCCAGGAAAACCCACACCTCTCAGCTCTCAAGAGAAAAATACTTTAAAAGAGTAAGAGAGTTAAGGGTGCTATTTTCTGCATTTTGAGCACAAATCATTAAGTAGAGAATACAAGAGCAGGTGAAGTACTGAATGTTCGAATGGAGCTGCTGATGGACTAAGATCACCTTGAGTAAAACGCTCACTGGAAGCGTTCGCATTAATAAGATCACATCAAATTAGTTTATCTGTAAGACTGTTTTATATATACTACATGCCTGATACTTAGCCAAAACATTACTTTAGAACTACTATATCTGCCTCTGATAAATCAAATTAGAGGCAGAAGCCAAATACTCAACACACCCAGAATGAACTCTTTAGTTCACATAGGTGACATTTGCTGACAGTATGTTAGGTAAAGGTTTCTGCTTTAGGCAGGCAAACATCATCTGCTTCTACTGGGTCATGTTTTAATTTTAGAGCCATCAAAACCTCTCGTCTCAAAGTAACAACATGAACAGACACACACACACACACACACACACACACTACGTACATATCCAGTGCTCCAGTTAACTGATTTTGAGTCAAACACACAGTATCTGACTAAGCAGCCCTCCAGCTATTTCTGGACTCACTTGGAAATAATATGAACACAAACTCACACATACACACCCACAAACACAGCCCTTCCAACACACATCCAGGTATACAGCCATGTAGATATCAGATACACACAGCCTGCCAGCTATTTCGGGGCATGTGGTGAAATAATATGTTTTCATAAGGTCAACAGGCTGGATGCGGTTTCCAAACATGATCTTTGTCTGACTCTTTAGACACTGAAATATTTTGAGATCTCACTGACAGCAGGGAGAGGGTGAAGCCAGAGATGCAGAGGCAGAAGGAGTGGAGGGAGATATCCCTTTCAGACATAAAACATTTCTGGGATAATCCATGTATTTAGTAACAGCTTCTTGTTTTACAGATCAGTGCATTCAACAAGGAAACTTTCCTGTGGGCTTCTTTTGGGCTGTAGTGCAATATTGACATTGCGTGTTTTTTTTTGTTTGTTTGTTTGTTTTTTTAATTCATGTATAAATAAAAATAAAACAAATGTACTCATGCCATATGGTTAAGTAGTACAGTGTTACTTCAGAGCTGACTGATCTGCTCGAAAGTGATTTTGCAGCTTTTAAAGCATCATATCCTGGTCATGATTCATATGATGTATGCAAAAAGGTCCCAAGCAGGAAAGCTGACATGACTGTTTTAAATCACACTTAAGACATGTAGAAATGCTTCAAAGGCGTTAACAGGCTAGAAGACAGAGTAACCTTTACGGAAAAATGACTTGAGGCCCTCAAACATGAGGCCAACATGTAAAATTGGCAGCATTTACAGATTACAGTGCACGTCTGAAAGTGGAAACAGAGACAGGGTGTACTGTATGTGAGTGTGTGTGTGTCCAATTTCCCAAGGCTTTTCAGATACCACAGCCAGACCTCAAAACTATCATCACTGTTCTCGCTCCCATCTGCCAAACTCATCACCCACACACAGACACACACTCTCTCTCTCTCACTCACATGCGCATATAACACGCACACATGTGCACACAGGCACACTCGAGCGCACGCACACACACACACACACACACACACACATGCACACAAAGAGGCGTAAACTAACCATCCCTCAGCTTTTTAACTAGGGTGGGAACCTGGCTATAAACCTTATAACATTCAAAACTTCTGTCTGTCATTCCACTTACTGACTTCCTCCCTCTCTCACTCAAACATGCACAAACACAAAAGCAAAGAAACAGTTGTTGTTAGTTTGTTAGTCTGCGAGGCTGTTGGCAGTTAAGAGGAAAACAGAATGAGGTGAGAAGTTGTAAGCTTTTTTTTTTTTATTTTACTGAATTAAAAAGGGACTTAAATCCAAGAAAGATATATCTAATTGTTGAGAAGAATAAGAAGATAAGAACAGAAGAAAGGACTTTAAGAATTAGGAAAATCAAGAGATGTAAAGATTTAGCAAAGCTGAGGTGAATATTGCTACTGAAAACTGAGATTATAAAAAACAGGGACTTTCCGAGGACGGCTGTACATTGTAGTTTGCCTTTATGTTTCACATTGAGGTCTAAATATTTAAATTCTCAGTGAACAGCTGTGTCTTATTCACATTTCAGGAAATTTGTAAATAAACTAAACACAACCAAACACAACTGTGGCTGTCTAAGGACAGAATATGACCCTGATTATTCCAGAGAAGCCATCATCAGACAAATGGAAAGAATGCTTCAACAATTGATTAGTATACTCAGGAAGCTGTTACTGTTCTTGTGTTGGCTAATGTTGGTAATAATTCATGCTGTCGAAGGAAGAAAACAACAAGATGCACAGAGTAGGGTCACAAAGATAGTCAGAGTTTCCCTTCAGGACTGTCCA
The DNA here is from genome assembly GCF_900963305.1 of Echeneis naucrates. Taxonomy (NCBI): domain Eukaryota; kingdom Metazoa; phylum Chordata; class Actinopteri; order Carangiformes; family Echeneidae; genus Echeneis; species Echeneis naucrates. The sequence goes on along the minus strand of NC_042531.1, from coordinate 16,467,072 downwards.
CAACAGTCTCCTCTGTCTCCTAGCTTGCTCAGTCAAATCAGATCAAATCAAATGTATATATACACCGCTAAATCATAGCATTTAAGACACTTTACATGTAGAGCAGGTCTACAGTAAACTCTCTGTGGAGTAGTAAACTAGAAAGCTCAATGGTAATTACAAGGGATGAGTGAGTACGCCATATCTGTATCTGTTCAACCATCTACATTGACTCTATTCGTACTTGTAAGTGGCGAGAGTCAAACCAAAAGTGGGCGTGGTTCATATGGAAGTTGTATTTTTAAGCCTGAAATTGATATGGGTTGGTCAGAACTTGCTATATTTATTGTTAGCCTCAATATATTTGTATTTACAGATGAATTTGTATTAGACCAAGGTAAGAGGAGCGAGCCGACCGGAAAAAACCTGACCCGGGGAAGAAACAGAACAGAAGATGTGTGCTGCATGCAGCACCGCTTCCGTTACAAATCAAGCTTTTACCCCATAACCCCATAAAGTGGGGCAGATTTGAAACGTTTGGGTTCTTAAAAGCTATTTTAAAATGATGACGCAGTGGTGTGGATGTAGCCTACCTTTACATCTCTATTAGGCTAAATGATGATCTCGCCGGGGACTCCATCAGGTAGCTGTAAATATCCATGTATGTCACCTGCAGCCATTCAGTGGGATCATTAGTCCATGAAAATGAAGGCAAACAGAAGGGAGAACGAGAACGACCCACAGCTGTGAGTTCTTCACTGTACCGTTTTTTCTCCGGTACAGCTAGCGTGTTAAAATAATCATCTCGGATTCTGACATAATGTTTTAAGCTAACTACTGAACAGTATATTTTAAATTGTGCCGCCAATTGTTTTCCCCTCCGGTGGGCGTGGCTATTGTAGTATGACGCGTTCCGCTCTGTCCTATCACAAGATGCCCTAAGGAGGACTTTCCTTCAGCGCAGCACGGATATCAACTCGTATGGTAATCATACTCGTCAAAATGGCTATATCTGTACAGGATATTTGACTCAACCCTTGTAAATATGGTTTCTAAATATATGAACAGTTTAATTTTCAAATAAATACCATCGTCTAGCATGAACTTTGCAGTTTCAACAGAAGCCAACTGGACACCAGTATCTAAGTGACAGCAGCTGATCTAGTTGCCGTTTTATGATTCAGAAAACAAGTTGCAATGCAAACCCTGATGGCAATAAATCCACTATGAGGTCTTTATACTGTGCTAATGTGTTGGAAATTACGTGTCATGTTTCCAACAACTTAGAAAAGCTGTTGCTGAAATTAAAGACTTGAAATTTGTAGCCCCGGTATTTTAGCAGATGTTTGAAGATGAAAAAAACCACAGCTAAGACACTCATGCTGACTTTCAAAACTTCTGATTGTGCATAAGTGAGATTGTGGTGGGGGGAGCAGGACCAGGAGGCAGGGATCAGTTTGCAGCCGCAGTCTGAGTGTGTCTTCCCCAGGGAGAGGATAAGGTGAGTTCCTGTCTAAGGCAGAGGCTGCCAGAGACACAGAGACGGGCAGGAAAGACTTCAAAGAGCCTTCCAAGAGAAGAGAAGCGAAGAGAAGAGGTGACGCTTGTACAAAACCTTCTGGACATCCTTATGAAAGAGAAGAAGAAGCCGTACCTTGGTAGGGAGGCATACTGGCGTTCCACCTCTTCATAACGCGGTGCCAACCGAGGATCTGTCCCTCTGCCTGGCATCTACGAAAGACACACCACAGAGAACACAACTAATTAGTTTCTACTGTTTTGATATTTTTAAGGACATGTCTAAATTACACATTGCCCTGCATCAAGTACTAATGAAGTTAAACACTGTGAACCTCTATATGTGTAACATGAACCCCTCGGGTCTTATTTTTCTGTTTGTGTGTCTGTTGACAAAGGCTACTCATTAGGGATTTAGTCAGAGTTTCAGGCGCACACATGCACACACACACAGAAACAGTCTCACACAAACAGAACCACGTCTCATCTCCATCTTCCTCTTACACACACATACACGCACAAACTCTCAGAGATTATCCTAGTCTATTCAGTAGGGAGATTCCAGCTGCCGCGGCGCTCCTTAAGGATGCAAACTAAACCCCAAATGACAATCTCAATAAATACATACCCACGTGCATCCACACACGCACAAACATATACACATGCCATTTTCTTTGTAAGACACTCTTAATAATGTAAATGAGACTCATATTTTTATAATGCAGAGTGAGAGAGTGAGATATATGACTCAGGGTGAATGTTGAAGCTCTGCTCAACTCCACTAATAAAAATAACTCACATGCTGCATTATAAAGTCCCACCAGGAGCTGTGTAATGCTAACCCATCACATTTAGCCTATCCCAACTTTATCACTGCAAATAGTGCTTGTTTTTCATTGTTGTTGTTTTTTTTAAACAATACACAAAATTGTATAACAAACAACAGCTTGTTGACAGATTATACGTGTGATAGGATATTACTATATGCCACCAGCACATTTGGCCATAATGTCTTTTAAAAGTAGTAGTCTGTATTTCCACAGAGCCCAGGGAAGTCGCTCAGTGGTATAGAGAATGCTGAATGCAGAGGCCAAAAAAAAAAAAAAAGACAATATTAGATCTGAGACAACAGAGTAGGGGGAAGTGTGTGTATCTGTGTGTGTGGCTGTGTCCAACGTGTTGAAGACAAAAGGTTGAAAGTTTCTTTTAGAAAACTAGGTTCCTCTTCTCTCCTTGATTCAAGGTAATGCCATCAATGTGTAAGGTATAAGAGTTAGATCTTACAGACCACGTCTCTTCCTCTCTCTCCGCATTCTAGGAAATGATGCCAGGAGGCACATAAAACAGATTTGCTGGTCCTGCTTTCTTTTGAACACCTGCCTTTATAGCACCAATATCTCTGGTGGAGAGACAGCGGGATATTAGGAGGGGAACAGAGAGGTGGAGTGAATGAGAAGTAAATGAGTTGAGGAGAGCTGGTGAGGGAGATATAGAGAGGAGGAGAGAGATTATGAAGACATTCAGAGGTGGCTGGGAGAGGAGGAGATGAGAGGTGAATTATAAAACAAGGGAGTGAATGGAGTGAAGATGGAGATGACGGTGAAAGGGACATTAGCGACAGGATTTAAACAGGGTGTTAAAAGTGGTGGTTGGATAGAGTGAAAGGTGAAAGATGAAGGAGGAGTCCCTGCAACATCTGGTGGCAACTGAGAGGTGAGAGACATGACTAAGGAAGAGAAGAGAAAACAGAGTAATGACTAGAGGCGTGAAGAGAAAATAAATGAAAGAGGGAAAACTGTTTAAGTAGTTCTGACAGTACTGTCATCAGGGATAAGGCTGGCATTATTCTATATTTTGTCTGCTGTCAAGAAATCCCATGAAATGTGCAGCTTCAGTCTGACTTCCCGACCCAGACGAAGCTCATTGATCCATAAAAACAATTTTAAAAACAGGTCATGAATACATAGTTATTTTTCTTTAAAGGGAACAGTAATCTATTAAAATAGCTGCATTTGCTGGGACTGTTTTTAGCCATGTGCTTTGTGGATCTGGGGAAAGCGTGTGTGGTGGGAGTCACTTCTGAGGGCCATCAGATCCCTATATACCCAAAGTGAGAGCTGTGCGCGGATACTCAGCAGTAAGGTGGAAATGTTTCCAGTGGGTGTTGGCCTCCACCAGGGATGTGCCTTATCTCCGATTCTGTTCGTAATATTCATGGACAGGATTTTGAGGCACAGCCGTGGTGAGGAGGGGTCGCAGGTCAGTAGCTGGAGGATCCCATAGTTGTTTTTGCGGATGATGTGGTCCTTTTGGCACAATCGGCCTTAGATCTACCGTGCTCACCGGATCAGTTCACAGCTGAGTGAAGTGGCAGGGATAAGAATCAGCACCTCTAAACCTGAGACCACGGTTCTCAGCAGGAAACCGACGGATTGCCTACTGCAGGTGGGGAATGAGTCCTTGCAATAAGTGAAGGAGTTCAAGTATCTCAGGGTTCTTGTTCATGAGGGAGGGAACTCTGAAGTGTGAGACTGACCGGCGAATTGGGGCAGCTGGTGCGGTGCTTCATTTGCTGTTCTGGACCGTCACGAAAGGCAAAGGCAAAGCTCTCGATCTACTGGTCAGTCTTCGTTCCTACCCTCAACTATGGTCATGAGCGATGGCCTATAACCGAGAGATCACGGATACAAGCGGCTGAAATGAGTTTTCTCAGATGGGTGGCTGGGATCGCCCTTAGAGATAGATTCAGAAGCTGAGTCATCTGGGAGAGACGCTGCCCCTATCCATCCTATCTGATAAGGATGTCACCTGGGTGTTTCCCTAGAGCATAGGTCTTCAACAGGTCAGCGGAGGTACTGCAGGGGGGTTGCGAAAATTTTGGTTGATTAGACTTTTTTTTTTTTTTGGGCCGCAATTTTTTTTAAACACAGAAAATTAAATAAGTGAAATCTTCAAAGTGATTGATGCTTTCTTCATAGAAAATTACATTTCATGGAAAAAATTTGTTGCACTGTGCACTGACGGCGCAAGAGCCATGGCTGGATTAAAACGTGTATATAGTCAAGAAGAGTGCTTTGCAAACGCAACTCTTCTCCAATCTCTGTGCTGCTGAAGGAGAAGAGCACACTGGGCTACTGTACCACTCTGAGGTGCGGTGGCTTTCACGCGGAACGGTGTTGGCCTGTCTGTTAGAATTACGGACGTCTATTCAAGAGTTTTTATTTCTCCAAATGCGCACAGAACTGGCTGCAATGTTTAGCGACAATGCCTGGATCACCAAACGCGCATATCTTGCTGGCATTTTTGCTGAGCTGAACAAACTGAACAGTTTGATGCAAGGCTGCAACACACATGCCTTTCAGTTGTACGACCAGATGGAAGGCTACCTCAAAAAAATCAGAAGATGGAAAGAGCACGTCGGGTAGGGAATATTTTCTGTTTCCATCAGCGGACGAGCTGGGAGATTGTGCTGTGCTCTCGCCTCCCGCACGTGAGTCTTTCCCACCTGGAGGCGCTCTGTGGGCAATTTAAGAACTACTTTTGGGAGGCCGACTCCTGGTGCAGTGACAACAAATGGATACAGTTTCCGCTCAGTGACGACGCAGCAGACGGTGCACGCCTGACAGTGAAAGAGGAGGATTAGCTCATTGAACTGTCCACGGATAGCACGTTAAAAAACATATATGAAACTAAACCTCTCACCCAGTTCTGGATATCTTGCCAGAAAGGCTTTCCACAACTGGCAGCAAAAGCAATGAAGAGCCTGCTGCCATTTGCTACAACTTATCTTTGTGAAAGTGGGTTTTCCTCACTCACCAACCTGAAAAAGACTTCAGCCTGAGGCTGATATGACTTGACAACCTCCATCCATCCTAGGTTAGACAAGTTGTGTGCTACGCATCAGGGTCAGACATCTCACTAATGTGGGAGTATTCATTGTTCACAGGATTCACAAAATTAAAACATGAATCTGTCAAGTAGTTAAATATTGTATGCAAGATAAAATGTTGGCAGGTATCAGTTTGAGTTATGTTCATAAATGGCAGTGACATGGCCACCCTACTGTACCTTGCATGTTCAAAATAAAAACATGAACATGAACCTGTGTATTATTTGAATATCGTAGTATTGAATGCACAATAACAAGGTACATTATACATGGCTCTATAGGACCACATTAATAAAAAACACAATTTTATACACAACATATATAAGCAGGGGGTCCCTCCTCCATCTCTCCATCATTTTGGGGGTCCTTGGCCTGGAAAACGTTGAAGACCCCTGCCCTAGAGAGGCATGCCTGCCTCATCCAAGTGGGAGGAGACCTCCAGGCAGACCCAGGACCAGGTGAAGAGATTATGTCTCCTCGGTGGCCTGGGTCAGCCAAGGTTGTCAGGGAAAAGGAAGTCTGGGGCTCTTACCCCAAAGACCTGACTTTGGATAAGCAGTTCAAGATGAATGAATGGATGGATGTTTTTAAGCATGTGTGATATATGACACTGAATTATACTATAGTGTCCATGTTAATGGTAATTCATTCATTCTTTCTTTCATCCTTTATCCCTTATGCTGGAGTGCTGGAGCCAATCCCAGCTCACTCTGTGTGAGGGCGGGGTCACCCTGGACAGGTCACCATCACAGGGCCAACACACAGAGACAGACAGAGACCAACAACCATTCACACTCACACTCAGACCTACGGACGGAGGGAGGAAACCACACAGGCACGGGGAGAACATGCAAACTCCACACAGGCACAGGAATTGAACCCGCAACCTTCTCTGGGCGACAGCGCTAACTACTATGCTGCCGTGCTGCCTGTTAATGGTAATATATATTAAAAAAGTCTCAAAAGTCACTGCACTGCACACTGTGTGTTTTCATAGGTGTGTTTTAGACAATAGCAGAGCTCTTTGGCACAGAGGAAAAAAATCTACTCCATGTTTGCTACAGAGGATCAGTATATGGTAGGATTTTATTTTATTTTTTTCATACTTTGTCTTGTCAACAAGGATAAATCAACATTTTTTAGGCACTCATCTTTCGAAAAGGTAGTCAATCTTCCCCCTGACCCTCCCAGTACAGACACGATGCGGTTTGGTACTGCTCAAATGTGCATGAGTGTTTGTTTGTCTCAATACATACCCAGGGATCAAGAGCAGATTACTGTGTGATGCACCATACTGAGCAAACACAGCCAGATTAACATATACTGAACATGCATGTATGCAGAGAAAATATAAGTCGAGCAAGAAAGACGTATCTGTATCTGACCACTGATTACACACATGGACAATGAATCGTGGTAACTCTTATCCGAAGTGAAGTAATTACAGCAAACAGGGACTTTCTCCTAATGAAGTAATACATCATTGTTTGTGCTTGTGTGATGAAGATTGGTTACCTTTTCATTCATCGATCCAGCATCGATAAGTTAAGCACAGAAATCACACTATATTTAAAATGATATGTTTCAGTGAATCCTGCAAGTGTTTTTTCAGGCCGAGGTGACAGAACACATAAGAGATCCTTATTGCTGAAAAAAATGACAATCCCAAAAACCAATCAGCCACTGGCAGTTTGTTTGTAAGCGAAATTACTTCCTGACTACAACTACAGCTGCCTGTATTAGTCTGTGTGTGTGTAAGCGAGAGAGAGACAGAGAAATGTTAGATGTTGGTAAGTAGACTCTCCACATTCACCAGTGTGACAGGAGTACAGTTCAGTGCAAACAATATGACAGCTGGGCTTGTGCGGGACATACTGTACACACACTCTCACACACACACATTTTACTCACACACAAGCACCACCATGTGCATGCAATGTTTTCTCACCAAACATGCACAATCTTTATCTTTCAAGTGCAGCTACTGTTGACATACACACACACACACACAGCCTCTCTCATGCACACAAACAAATACACACCCTTCTCTCTCTCTCTCTCTCCAGTTACACACACAATTTAAACACACTCTCTCTCTCGCTCACAGAGAACTATGGCAGCAGTGTAACCCACTGGTTGGGGTAATGGTCTAGTGAAAAACCATTTCACGGCATAGTGAGCAGACGAGAGGCAAGAAGGAGAGTGCGGAAATCAAGCAGAAGAGACTGATACTGAGGAAACGCACACACACACACTGAGAAACTGCCACAAACACACACACACACACACTGTAAGAGAGGCTCATCTCTCTCCTTTCAACAGACCCTTCAATTTACCCATAAAACACACCACCCCATCACTTTCAACACTGACGTATACACACACATTCAGTCTTTTCTCCTCAGTTACAGTTTTTTTTCTTTTTTGGCCTCTGTTACACACTGCACACACACACACACATGCACACACAATAGTGCAAACATCCTTTTCACTCCAGCTGTTTCCAGGATTTCTGAGGGATTTAGATCGACATGGAGTATTTGGTAGATGCATGCTGCCTTGGTTGAGACCACTTAGGCCAAATGTGAAGTGACTCTTTCTCTTTTTTTGTGCCCTCTCCTCAAGGCTTTCTGATGTCTTTTTCTCATCATCATTATGTTCCTCTTCCTCCTGTCCCTGTCCTCCCTCTCTCCCTGTCCACGCCTCATCTTTCCCTTTCATTAACCAACTCTCCGAATTGAAATAAAGGGTTCCTCTGAGTACTTTTAACCTCCCCCTCCTACTCCTAGTTAAGATCTCTTTTTTTCCTCCTGCACCCTTCATGATGTTGTCTTACTCCTTCCTTTCGATCAATCTACTATTTGAAGCTGATTTTACAACTCTCATCTTCATGCTCTCGTTCATTTCCCTCTATTGTATCCCCACCCCAATTATCTTAATACCCCCCATTCCTAAAATCAATGAAGACAAAAAGAGAATCAGTCACATGGAGGAGGTTCCCTCTTCGACAAACCCCCATCCTCCTCCTTCCATATGTTTCGTTTACCCTCGGCCCATGTCGTTCTTTCACTGCCAATGCCCTTGTCTTCTTTCGTAAATCGATAAAAAAGATTTTTCTCTCTTTCTGTCCTGCCTCCAGAGTGCCCCACCACCCCTGTAGAAATCAATGAATAAGGGAAGGCTGCTCCTAATCTGTATCAGACATATCGTTCTGCTCAGCCAGCACTTTGAGCTGACTCAATTAAAACAGCTCTGAAGAGGCTACTATTCCAGTGTCTGTGTTGTACTGGAGCATGTGATATAATAAACCCCTTAATCCCTGAATTTATTTACACTTGTGTAAAAAAAAAAAATCAAGTGGACCCTACATTAACTGAACATTGTTAATTTGACTATAGCACATAAAATAAATATAAATTTAGGTATGATACAAATTAACAACAGGAAATAATGACCAGTCCTATGACAAATCAGCGCTTTCAAAAGATTCCTAGGTATGTATCAAATATGACAAGCAGGCAGTGGGGAATAAACAAGGCTGCATCATGAATGGAAGCAGTTGGTTGGTTAATTCTAAGATGTATTAAAATTTTTTGCAGGTCGATGCCTCAAACCAAATCCACATCACATGATACACACATGATGTTATTTCTATGGTACAGACTTACATAAAGGTTTGAGTTTGAGGTGAATTCGTGACAAGAGATGTTAAGGGGTTAATGCATATGTGTCAGATTCAGTTACAGGTGGGAGGAATGGGGTGGGTGCCACCCGAGGAAGCCTGCCACTGCATACAGCAATGACAATAACCATTCCAGTGATGAAGTGCATTTCCAAAGGCGGTGGTGTGAATTTGAATCCTCATGGCGTCAAATAGTGTGTAATAGTGAAGTCTGAACTTCAACTTTGGGAACAGAATAATGTGTCTGGTTTGTAATGGGGAAAAAAAGGTTAGAGCGACAGTGATGCTACCGTTAAAAGACAAACTATCAAGGGTCATAGCGGCCTTCTCACTTTAAATTTTAGGCGCGTCAACATTAACTGTGAGCCAAATTCTAAACTGAAGCATTGGCTGCTTTAAGTCTGTATGCTGGTGCAAAGATGACCTGCTGGAGGGGGAAAACCCCAGTCTGTGCCATATTGATTTTTAAAAACTCTGTTTGCATCTATCTGCTACCCGAAGAAAAACAAAGGGTGGACTTCATTAGTGTATTGCTGAAAAAGCAAAAACTACAAAACCACTCCTGAATAATATTGAATGATTATGAATAGTCAATAGAATTGATATATAATATATAATAATATATCTAATATAATCTTTTTAAAACACAATATTTATATTATTTATTTATTAATTTCAGACTGTGGTTTAAATGACCCCCCCCCCCCCCATCGCACACACACCTCATGTTTTTAGTAATTACAACCCCACTGCTATTAGTTGCATTTTGTCACATACTGAAAGCATGTTTTAGACGTTTTAACAGTGATGAAAATACATTCACACAAACCAGAACACATACATATACTGCAAAAGAGAGAATCCACCCTTACCCATCTATGTACACTTAACAGAGTAATGTACCTTATGATATTAGTGACATGTCCTCTTTGTCTCGATTCTCAAGCATGTCCCTGTGTCTGACTATGTTTGGGCTGGGCACCTATCAGACAGGAATCTAACAGTTTAAATTCCCTTTCAAAACTCCCATCAAATTTAGCTTATGGCCTTCATAACATTCCATCCACTGTCACTGAAGCAATAAAAAACAGGACGACAGAGCAGAACAAGCTCATTCCCCCGGCTCTTCCTCAAACACCTCAGCTTTCCTGCCCCTACTTCTAACCACCTATGTACACTTCCTTCCATTCAGTTCTATTACATTCATTACAGCACCGCAGTCTTCATTTATTTTCCTCTCTATCTGTTCATGTGATCGTGTACACTTCCATCCATCGTAGAGAAAATGAATTGCAGCTGCTGGTGAAAAGCCCTCCATTTTCTCCAGCTAATAACTACAGCCTCTTAACAAGGAAGCACTAAAGGGAAGACATTCAAAAAGCATACTGGCAAAAAACAAAAACATGTTGATTCATACTGAAATTACATCCAAGTTGACACACACACACACACAGGTCACATTTGAGCACTAATTTGTTAATTTCCTATCGTGACTGACCAAGCCACCACTTATTTAACCCCGATTCGATTCCCAATTGGACATTGGTCTTCAGTCTGAAACTTTGCCTCAAAATTACCACGTGACAGACAGAGCTGTTCTAATGAGGCCTTTCTTATGCTTATCATTCCTCTAAGGACTTTTTAGCGACTAAAAAAGGCACAGTCTCTGCCACAGTCATCTATGGTACACCTTTTCCATCACTCTATCTGGAGTTACAAATGTATCAGCATCATAAAATGGTGGCTTGACAGAAATTTGTCTTTCATCAGTGACATCAAGTCTTCCTTGTAGTAGAATCATTTACTTTCAGATTAAGCCAACTCTCATCTCATTGTTTATAGAGGAATCTACAGTCAGCAGCTGGTTATCTTAGCACAGAACACATGAGCCAGGGAGAAACAGCTACCATAGCTATTAACAGATGTTTTCTTAATTTGAGATTTTATTGTGGTCCTAAGCAAACAACAAAATTGAACGTGCAAATCAAGCAGCTGCATGAAAAGAAAAAATGACATTTAATAGTAGCATAAAACATAGAGACATCACAGGTTGTAATACATTTATATATAAATATATACACATAACTTACGCATAAGTCACTGTTAAATAATTGTAATAAAATTAAGTAGCAGCATGAATGGCCATTGTTCTGTGTTGGTAACAGGTATAATAAATTGTAATTGCACATGAGCAGCTTGGTTAATAGCGTTGACCTTCAGAGTTTCACTGACTTTAGTATGCTGATGGCTCTGGGTAAAAACTGCCTCTAAATCAGCACCTACACTGCTGACATAAATCAGGAAAATAATCTCAATTGTACCAGGCAGATGTTGGAGCTGACCGGTTTTGATTGTTGCTTGTCGACGAGTAATAAACTTTTGCCTGTAACTGTATTTAATCATTTTTGGACAGAGCCACACTGTTTCCAGTCCTAATGCTGACATGAGACACACTAAGATAAAATAAGATAAGCTAACCATATATTCGCTGTAGTCTAATATTTGCCTAACAAATGTTATCCACCTTATTCTATTATCCTATTATCTTAGAAGTGAGTGCTCTCCATAAACTCCTGAAATATAAAACCAAATGTGAAGTAAACTCTATACTTGAATTTCAAAAACTATGCATTCTCCCTTTCTCAGCTTTGGAATAAAATCAATTATTCACCTACTTGTAGCATCAGGAGACATCTTAAAGTAAATTGAAATATGTCTATGTAGGTTGTGTTTGTTTGTTTACTTTGACACAATAAGAGCTGTGGGCGGGACCGTTTCACAGCCAGGAATCTCAGCACCTGGCAAAGTAACCACTGAGGCCCTGCCATTGATCAACAGCCCTCCATAGACTTCCACAGACACACACCATTTTGTGCTGTTGGCTTGTGAAATGTCAGTTTGCTCTGCTGAGAGACAAAGAGTGGCAGCCAAAAGAGTGCAGCAAAAGTAAGACACTGAGACAGAGGCAGACAAACATAGTGAAAAAATTAAATAATCATGAGCAAATTTGTTTATTTGTTTACAGCACCAAAGAAACAGCAATATCTTTATTCACAACCCCCCCCCCTCCTACTGAAATGTCAGCAAAGCACTAGAATAAAGGGCTAAGCATTAGGACTGGAGCACAGTTAAATGTCACAGCGCTGTTGAGCCTGTGGTACAATTAAGACCACAGAAGGTCAATTTTCCCCAAAGCATGCAGTTTAGAGCATCGCCCATGAATACAGCGATTAATACTACTTAATGCAAAGCATATCCTGTTAGTTTAGCGTGGGTCTGGGAGTGGAAAGGACTGCATATTAAGTTTGCCTCTGTTTGTATGCATATCAGTATGTAGACCTATCAATCAAATTAATTCCTCTTAAAAAAAAAAAAAAGAAAAAAAAAGAAAAAAGAAAAATGGCATTTAAATTATCAGCATCCCAGCAAACGGGTAGCCAGAACAGCATATTCACACAAATGACACAACGTAGATTTGTTTCTTCCACTTAGGACGATATCGCAGTAACTTATGTTAATTCCCTGGAAATGTACCTTAACCTTATAAATGACCACTTACATAAATAACTGCAACCATTAGCATAACCTCAAACCAGCTTTTGGCGCAGTTGTTCAGGAGCAAAGAAAATAAGAGCCACTGTTTCCTTTCAGCTTTGGCTGTTTGGTGGTTTAATTTTCATCAAGACTGATGTACTCTTTACATCTTCCACTGAATTGCGGGAGACACACACAGAGCAGCAGGGCATTTCAGGGACCTGCCCGGGGAGTGAGCTGGGATTGGCTGCAGCACCCCACGACCCGGAAACGGAGAAAACAGTTGAGATTTAATGAAAAACACACAAGAAAGACAAACCCCTGATTAAGTAAATCTTCGCTTTCTAATGTATAAAATAGAATCACTTCATCAGCTTGTGTAAAATCTGGGCACTTATAAAGAGGGAATGGAAACGAACAGAACAGAAGATGGATTTAATAACAAGTTTAGCTTTTGAATTAGTGGACTGAGACCACCTGTTTGGGTGCTCACCTGACAGCTTTCACAGCTGCTGCACTGTCCTGAACTAATGGGAAAATGAACCAGAGATTGCATAAACTACTTGGAAGAAAGTTGTCAAAAACTATATATATATATATATATATATATATTTTTTTTTTTTTTAGAGGGAAGGACATATTTGGTGATAGTGAATGGTGAAATTTGACATTACTGAGCATATTACTGGCACAGTACATCTCATATATATACATTGGATATCTATCTGTAAGGAAATGGGAGGGGGGTATAGGTTAAAAATGAAAAAGAGAGAAAAAAAAAAAAAAAGGGAAGAAAACAGTTAATGTGGTGAGAGAGATGGGAATAAATAAATGATAGTAAGAAAGAAGGTAAGGTGGTATTAGAGAAGCTAGGATTAGTCCCAGCTGCAGAGCCTTTACACACAACACACACTTGCACATACGAACACACACATGCCCTAAATCTATGCGTGCGCACAATACCACAATAGAGTACATATGCATGAAATTAAATCCAAATACATACAGTAGAGTAAGAAATACAAATAAAAATTAGAGAAGGTGCAAAACCACACATACAGTTAAAACTATTACACATACACACAAAAAAGCGCACACACACACACACACACACACACACACACACACACACACACACACACACACACACACACACACACAGGTTTATCCAATCCTTAGTGTTCTTAACAGTTAAGCGTGTCCTTGAAAGTGCAAGGTGGGGAGCTGATAAGAGGACAGAGAGAGTAGGAAGGAGTTAGGATGATGGCATATAGAGGGACAGAGAGAAGGATGAGGAGAAGGAGCCGAAAAAAGTGAGGCTAGATAATTTGGTTACCTCTAAGCCCCCTCCCTGCCACCCAGATAGTATATCCCTCTTCCTCTATCCTCCCGCTCTCCATCTGTGTGCCTCACTTCTTGCTTCCACCCAAAACTTCTCGACTTATAAAATTTCCTCTTTGAGGATTAGGGGGAACAAAAAAAGGTGAATTCCAACTCAGAGAGTGGAGGAGAGAGAAATATGGGTGAGTGAAAAGTGGTGGGGTTAAAGGGGAGACAATTTAGCACGCGGAGATGTAGAGATGAGGGGAAAGAGGACAGAGACAGCAAAGATGAGAGCAGGAAACATTTTTTTACCCCCACTGCCATTTTTAGAATGTCAGCACCTTAGGTAGGAAAATCTCTGCTGGGTATTTGTGGATTCTTGTGGATTATTTATTTATTTCACTATGATATCTGAAGAGCAGGACTTAGCATAAGAGCATAAGCACATAAAAGCAGCACAGGCACCTCTCTACTATGTACACCTGATTGTGTGTGTCTGTGTGTGTGCGTGTGTGTGTGTGTGCAAGAGAGAATGTATGCATGTGCAGAGTATCAGGCTGAAAAAATAGGTTTGTACATGAGAGTGATTGTGCAGTGGTGGGAGCAGGTGGCTACAGTGGCAGGTTAGATGGAGCACTAATAGGATGACAGTGACACTTTCTCCCTCTGCCTCCTTCAGACTCTCTTCCTCTCTCAGATGATTGGCTCCAAGGTTAGGGATGGCCGTGCAGCCTTTCCATTTTTTCCCCTGTATTTCCTATATATTTATGTCGTCTATTCTCATCAAAGTCTTGACCTCTTCCCTCCTATTGTCTCCTTTGTCACACTGCTCCAGTCTCAACATGTTATATATCTTGTCCTCTCAGTTTTTACTTTGCTCTTTTCCTTTCACATCTCCTTGGCTTTCCGTCTTTTCTCATTCCTTCTGACATCCCACCATTTCAAGTCTGCTCAGGTATCACTGCGAGGGGACCCCTCCTCCTCACACCCTCACTCCTATCACACATGCACCACGAACTGCCAATGTATTTTATTACAGTGACTGACACACTGACACAAATCCTGAATCGGGATGGGTGGGATTTTTGCTATTAACAATATGATACGACTGACTGAGACAGACGCACGAAGATGAATTTGTCTATTTCAGTAAAAAGAAAAATCTCCAATTTGCATGCAGTATAGACAAAATATTGGAAGTGAAGTAGTGTGTTGTTTTCGTGGACTGTATATGTATAAGGCAGCGTATTGGTCATCACTGTCGCCCCACAATAAGAAGGTCATGGGTTCAGTTCCCGGCCTGGGTCCTTTCTGCGCCCCGTGTCTGCGTGGGTTTACTCCAGGTACTTTGGTTTCTTTCTACCATCCAAAGACATCAAGTTTGAGTTAACTGGTGACTCTAAATTGTCTGCAGGTCTGAGTGTGAGCGTGAGTGGTTGTTTGTCTCTGCGTGTTGGCCCTGTCCAGGGTGTGCCCCTCGCCCGGTGTGAGCTGCGATTGGCTCCAGCAACCCCATGACCCGGAAACGGAAAAAGCAGTAGAAAATGGATGAATGGATGCTTTGTGCATGACTAAGGATGAGCAAAGGGGAAAAAAGAGGAAAACAGATAAGGGACTGTGGAAAATGGAGGCAATATTTGCTTTTGTGCTGGATGACATGGCTTGAAGAGAGGCATAAATCCACTTGCTGCAGTTTTTTGTGTTGTGGTTGTGTGGCCCTGAGTACATGTACACAGGGACAGATACACAAACCCACATTGTGGTGCTCTCTCTTTGAGTTCTAAAGGCAAGGTCATATATAAAAGGTAATATACATAAATATATACAAATCTAAATCTTTAAAACTACGGTCTGACCCTTGAGAGACCTTCTTGTCTCCAGTGGTAAAGATTAAAAAACAAAACAACAACAAAAAAAAAAACAAAAACACAATGTACCTCATTTCACATTGTTGACTTGACTGATAAGGTGTGATGATGAGAATACTCAGAGGGAAAAGTCCTTGTAAAAACAAAATTCTCCAAAATCCTGACAAGAGATGTGAAATATTACTGGGCAGTTTTCCCTTCGTCTGACAGCTGCGAACTGGCTGCAGGGTCAGATATTGCATTTAGTACAAGGGCGGAAAGTGTCATTTATCAAATATCCTCTTAGAAATAGAGATGGACAATTTATTGCAGACACAAGCAGTCTGCTGCAGATTGGTCAGGATTAGGCTCAGTCCTAGTCCGGGGGGGTGGGGGGGTGGGGGGGGTTGGAGGAGGAGAACAGATTTAGAAGGAGGATGGGTGGGAAAGAATGAGAAATGTAAAGAGAGAGCAAGACGGGGATTAGAAACCCTCTGAAAGGCAGTCACTTAATTTCCTGGCTTACCTGGCTGTGATTATCTCTTGGGTGGGAATGGAACGATTGATGTCCTGGGACCAGAGTAATCCTTGGTGACTGACCTCCACCTCTCATTTCCCCTGGATTAGCTCACTCTGCTACTTAATAAAAAGTTAAGGGTGGACAGATATTAACCTACAGCGAAGGGGAGAAAGATTGTGTTCTCCAACTCTGAAGACTGTTCTTACCAAAAAAACGACGGCATTTACCGTTCAAACATCTAAAATGACCTATTTCTACATTTCTTTACAAAAAACTCATGTAGCTTTGTGAGTTCTGAATTAATATCTCTGAGAAATGATACTGGCGTACGTTTCCCCATTGTTATAGAGCCAGAAAAGCCTCATAAGGACAAGACTTTTACACAGAAGATTGCTGTTTGCTTCCCAACTGCTCCCACCTGCAAACATGGGATTCTTTTAACTGCGACCACAATCCTTCCCCAGCCTTAACCAAACACTGCAACTCTGTGTTGCAAAATTGGAGGAAAGAAAAGAAGTACTTGATCTGTACTCAGCTGTTCTGATCCAGAAATCACAATGTAGGAGAGGAACAAGCCATGTCTTCAGAAAGACAAACACTAATACTGATACTTCAGATGGTATGTGTCAAAATGCACGTGTCCATCTGACCAGCTGCTTTCCCTGTTGCCTGGTCAGTAAATTAGATTATTGATATCCTGTACATAGAGGGGAGAAAACTACTGAGCTGTGCAGATGATCAAGAAATGATGTTCATACCGCAGATAGGAAAGTTGGCGAGGCTGTATGCTCTTTGCAAAAAGCTTTTGGCTCACACATTGTTGCACTGAAGCATTCATTAAAGTGTAAATATCATAAATTATTTAATAGTTTTGAAACTATGTCACTCCGATGATAAAGAATTCAGATCAGGAACTGCTCATATGGCCCATATGATAGCGGCTGTGGCCACTATCATAAGTATCCACAGCGGAGCTTCTGGAAAACAAATGATATAAAGATTGGAGGTACTGATGTAAAATGGGAAACCAAGGAAAAAGAAAAACAGAAAGTAAAGAACCAAGAATGTTAGATGGAGAAAGAAAAGGTAAACAGTGCAAGTTGGGCTTAAATCAACAAACAATAAGTGAAGAGATCAGAACAGGATACTTTACTCTGTTCTCTTCATATGATCATTATCTCAACATTGTGTTAAATTGAAAAGATAAAGAAAATTCAAAAGTCTACACACACAAACAACAGATACACACACACTTCTCGCCACTGAGATACACATTGGCTTGTCATGGTAACTGGCTAGCTTTGGCTTCTTGCCTTGTTCAGGCTGATAAATTAGTGAAGCTGAAGGTGCCTCCAACTATTTAAATCCTAATGATTGAGGGTTATTTGCAAAGTCACACAAGAAGTACAGAAACTTGCAGCTCTCACTGATACAAACTTTTATATCTTTAAAAAGCTGAAAATAAACAGATAAACATTTTTAGAAAGGTTCTCTCCAAATTATTTCAGTGTCACTCTGTTTTTCGTTTCGTTTTTTCTTTTTTTTTTTTTGGGGGGGGGAGCTCTTTCTTCCCACCAGGCTTTTCTCGAGGGGGGAAGCCTGAAGTGTTGCCAGGTTGCCAGCCAATCTGACCAATGACATGTCACTTGACCCTCCTCTCGGCCAATGCCCTGTCTCCAACAACCGGCTGGGCCCCAGCTGGCCAATTAGCTCGCCTCTTAGTGTGGACCTAGGCCAATGAAAAGCCCCGGGAGACTTCTGTTCATCTGAACTCACAGATGGGCGGACAGAGAGAGAAAGAAGAGGAAGAGGGAGTGAGGACGTGTGTGTGTGTGTGTATGTGAGGGAGAGAAAAGAGAGAGAGCAAATGAGGGACTTGGCCTGGATTCCCAAACGCTATTGAGACATCTTCACTGAAGGGGTTGGCTGGTTTTGAGTTAGCAGTTGGAAACAAATCTCTCCATTTAAAAAGTGACCAATGGGAGAAGTCCTCTGCTACTAGAAATGAAAACAAGGAAACCAAATTGTAAACCTGCCAAATTTTGAAATGAAAACCACCTATACTTGATCTTGTAATGCTGTAGGACCTTTTTTTTGATCATTTGAAAAAACACGGGACTCACGCACATCATGTGTGCTTAAAGTTGACCCCATTTGACTTTTTCTCCAGCCACAACTAGGTTCCAGTGCAGTAGTTTGTGACAGATCTTTATTGTGGTTACATAAAACAGGTTTTAGCTCCAGCTCAATTTACTTTCTTTTCTTAATCACTTCCCTGTCTAGCTTTGCTTTACTTTAAAACCACTAAAGGATCGCCAAGGCAGGCCAGTGATTTCCTGTCCATTAAGCCTAATTTAATGAAGAGCTCTTTCAAGTAAAGTTAGCAAACTGTGAAATTTTGAGTATTAAATGGAAAGGCCTCAATGTTACTGGGTTGGAAAAAAATATCAAGTGAGCTGTATGGAGAAAGTACTACCAAACGCAGTGGAACTTGAAACGCTTCCTCTGCCTCACTAGTTACACTGATTTGGACTGAATATTCTTCCAGTACTTTAGCACTATGTCTATTTTTTATCACAGAAAACATTAAGCGAAACTGACTTTCTTTCAGTCAGCATTTTAGACAGCTGTATTGATGTGCCACAGTTACATAAGCTTGCCCTCTCTCAATATCTCAGTGTGTGTGACTTGAATTTGCCCTCTTTTTCTCTACAGCTCTAACTGAATCTCTCCCCGACACACACTCGCCCCCCCATTTTTTTAAAGATAGCGCTTGGAGTAGAAAAATCTCTTTCAGTTGCATTTTCAGTTTTCTATATTGATCCAGTGTTGAAGTTCATTTGTGCTGAATACATGAGAGAAAAACAAATATGTACAAAAATAGAATCTTAACTCATATATAACTAGTATGTATCAATAAATGTATATTAAGATGAGAGCTAAACAAACAAAGAATTTATCAAAAGTCAATCCAGTGTATACACACATACTTAGACAAAGCTTGTTTAGCATCTTTTCAGAGTTTGGAGAGGAATCCTGTGAACTTGGGCTTGAATCAATTAGCTCACATGCCATAGAGGGAATGCGAGTGTGAGTCTTTGTTTAAAAAAAAAAAAAAAAAAAAGTGTACTTCACCAGCTCTACACACACAGCATGCTTATTTAAACCTTAAGTCCAGACCACGAGCACACATTTGAGGATGTAAAAGTTTAACTTTCTTGTTTAGGTTCTGTGCTTCAGAGGACTTAATGGAATTAAATAATAGACATTGCATTAAAGGGCCAAGTGTCAGCTTCAATTTAAGCAGGTTTACTTTGATAACAGTGACCTGTACGTGAAATAAATTGCTCATTATCACCTAATTCCATCAACCTATTTTAAGTACCCCTGGATCCCGGGCAGAAGCGCCTATCCAAGCTCACTACGCAGGAGGGCAGTCATACCGTCACAGGGGCAGAACTGATTAGGTGAAAACCTTCATTCCCATTCCTATTCGTGAGCTCAACCAGTAGCATAAATTCTAATTAATAAATAAATGTTGCAATGTCTTAGCTGCAGGGTTTGCTGATAAGTCATTTAAAAAAAATAAAATACACCCACTCTATCTTTAAAGCGTTCAGCAGGAGGTTGTTGGTGCTCCTGATGTTCTTCAATATCTTCCTCTCCTCGGGTTTTCAGCACACCCTCTCTTCACTGTATGACTTTAAGTTGACTCTCAGTCTCTCACTGCCTCTCTCTTTTGACACTTGAGTTTTCTTAAAACCACTCTTATTTTGAAACTCACTGACTCTTGTGACTGTATGTTTTTCAATCTGTACCAACTCCCCCCCTTTCCTTTCCAGCTCTCAGTATTTCTTATCTACCAGATGACTCACCATATTTCAGTGTCAGATATTTCTCTCTCAGAAGCTCAAGTGCTGCGTGCTGCCTTAAGAATCGCTGACAATCTACAAATACACACACAGGCACACACGCACATCCTCACTGACACGCTGACAAAAGTGTGCAGGCAGCGTACTCACAGGTGCACATATTCGTCATATAGAGGTGTTGGTACTCAGCAACACAGCTGAGCCAACAAAAGAAAAATGTACACACAAGTGCGTGGCAGTTGGCTATCTGTCCTGTCCACAGTGCGGTGGCCAGTGGCGATAACACTCTCCATTGGACCAAAACTCATCACTCTTTACACACATACCTGGACAAGGCTTCGCGTGTTTGTCAGGATGTTTGCCTGTTGGCATCTTTCTCAAAGCCTGAAATGAAAATCATGAGAGCTCAACAGAAATCAAGATTTGATAAGACGTAAGGCTATGAAGACCCATGAGCTATACCTGAAGGAGAAAAAGAAATCACATACACACACACACACACACACACACAACTGTGGTCACAGCTGCAGACAGGTTTTCCAAGAATGTGACCTCTACGTAGTAAACTGTATTATTTGAACCGTTTCTGCCAACAGCACTGCAACAAGAGAGGCTTTCACGCTAGATTACAGGATCATTTCTATTTCTGCATGTGATATCGATATGGCTCTTTGCTGGATATGCCTGGAAGCCAAATGAAAACACATGCAGGGATTGACTCTTTATGAGCACTTGCCATTTTGTGTATATGCGTATTTGTGGATTTATGAATTGAAGAATCTCTAGTACACCCGTCCTAGTCTAGACACATACTAAAAACATGACCTTTTACATGTACAGCCCAGACAGTTAGACATGTTTTGTTTTTCAGGCTCTGAGCTGCAGCAGAGTAATTCCAAATAGGATAATACAATTATAAAGCAGACTTATGTCGGGATAGAAAGCACTGTGTGAGAAATAACCTCTTTTAATCACATGGAAGTGTGTACACTTCCAATTATCCTGTCATCTTTAGGGTCATATTGCCTCACTATGGTTTGAGTTATAGAAATGCTTTGCAGCGTCTGTGCTTTCTGAAAAACTTGTCTCGCTTGTGATTTGTCCGTGTTTGTCCAGTTTTCAGTTTTCACAGTCACAGTGACGCCTCAACCCTCACCTGAAGTAAACAGATTGGCTGATCTAAAGTAGCCATGCATTTAGTTAGATGCTCCTCTTGCTCACCTTGTAGCATGTTCTCACTTCTAGTGTTTCCGGTTAGGATGTCAGCACCAGAACATTTTTGTTTTTATGTCTTTACAACAGAGGCCCGCTTTTACGTGAGATGTGCGCTAAGGCCAGACTCTAGGGATTCATGCATGTAGAAAACACATTAACAGATTAAGTCATGACTCATGATTTAATGCTAAGAAAAAGACAGCACTTCCTGCTGCTGTTTCACATTAAACACTTTCCAATAACAAAACAGAGAAAGACTCTGAAGTGGTTTCCAAAAGTTCAGGCTCATTCAGCAGGGTTAGGCATTGACTGCTAACTATTGTTGAGGTTATTGGTTCTAAAAATGAAAAGATGAAAACACTTCTTTTTGTGGTGTCCGGCAGCTGTAACTTCGTGTTTCCAATTCTAGCAGACCACAGTAAATTGAAGTGAGGTTACTGGATGATACACGGACAGTTAAATCATGGAATTAAACCTTCTCCAGCTTTTCATGTCACGACCTAAAGGATGAATTGCGTCTCTCACCCTGGGATTCAGGCAAAAACAAATTACAGACATGGTCACATCGGGACCTAAGAAAACCACAGAATCGTTCAGAATATTACCACAAACTTTATGAGGCCACACTGCAGGGAATCATACATGTTAAAAACAGATAATAAGTCATGACATGTTGACTCATTCTGCCCTGCTGGCAGCAAGAAGACACAAATCACACATGCTAGTGAGGAAGTCTAATGATGTGTGTGCGTTTAAGACAAAGTATGTGTATTCAGACATGCATCTATACTTTTCAGTTAATGTGAGATCATGCGGTCAGTCTTGTGTGCAATGTATGTTTTTTTTTTTTTTTTTTTGGGGTGGGGGGGGGGGCAAGTGTCTGAGGTATGTTTTCATCCTTAAATTCCATTGTGTGTGTGTGTGTGTGTGTGTCTATGAAAAGTTCAGTGGTCATCAGACCAGGCACCAGTCCCAGACAGCGAGGTCAGAGTCATTCACTAATCATATTAACATTCCTTCATAATGACCCAATGCAGAACTCAGCCCTATTCAGTCGTCAGTTGCTTTCTACCCCCCCGTGTCTATATTTCTGACTTGATCTTAGCTACCTCATAACTTCTTTTTTTTTTTTTTTTTAACTGCAGTGTCCATCCTTGGCCTTCAATGGCTGTCTCATTTGTTCACTTTTACTCCTGCAGGTTTGCTTTCCTCTGAGTCATTTGCTCCAACTGTCTTTTCATTTCATCAACTTAAATCCCATCTCAACCTTTCTCTCTTTCCCCCTCAAATGACTTGATATCATTAATTTAATCCAGATAGCACATGATTATGGGGAAACATGTATTTGAGCATCATTATAATAAAATTCCACCAACTTCAAGTTCGACAATTTTTTGAATGTGAATAAGGTTTTATTAGTTGCCACTTTCATTCCTATGTTTTGCCTTCTTTTTAAACTTTATCTGAAGAAAGAAAATACCCAACTGTTAGTTCAGAGAACTGGAGAGGCAAATTTCACAAAACTAGATCCACCTATGAACCTTGTGTTCGTCCACAAACACAGAAATGTGTACATTTCTTTTTTTACTTTAATGGAAGGACTGCACACCAGATTTTTTTAAAAACAAAAATCATAATTTCAAAAATTCCCAGTGAGCGTGAGCACAAGCATCACTTCTCTTCCCACATACCCTAATTTAAAAAATCTCTTCAACGCCTGGAACATGTCTAAACTTGTGGCTCCTCCACCACCAGATCTGTCAGTGAGATGAACGGCAAATGCAACACAAACATAGATGGTGTCACGTAGGGGGATGGCTATTTATAGCATGTGTGTCAATAATTAATCCCACCTATGTATACAAAACAATTTCTCGAGTGTCTCAGTCATCATTATTTAACATCAAAAAATCGTAATGAAATACACTTGGGTACTCTGCTTCTCACAGCTGAAGATGAAATTAAATCATTCCTTCATGTGAATAGAAAAGTTATTACATAAACCAATATCAGTCTGACTTTAATCAGCGATTGTTGTGTAGAGTTAAACAATAATAATGCAATCAGGCAAAACACTTAAAGAAACATCTTAGGTTTAATCTCATTTTCGTGTCACCTGTGTGAATGTCTGGTCAGAGAAGTGTGGGTGGTGGTCAGGTGATTGATTGAAAATTGATGATTGATCATTTAACTTTTGGTCGGTTTAGCTGGTTTTCTGATATTTTATTGACAAAAGTGAAAAGATAATTGGAAATAAATTGATGCTAAAACTTGCAGCTTGAGTTATGTTGATCAATTTAGATTTTTGAGCAAGGCAAACTTTTCATTTTCCTCTATTCAGATACAGATGTTCAGAAAATGATAATACATTGAGAGAACTTCTGACTTTCTCTCCTTCAATTTCAAGATAAGTTTCAATGTTGAAATTTTCCTCCAACGGCAGTCAGATTATTTGCCTTTGTTATGAAAGAACTTACTTCTGATCCTGAAAAAGGAGCAGAGGTCTGAGGGTAGATTTTCAATAGTTCAGAGAGAAAGCGCTGGAATTAAGCTCCACTGAAGGTCTGTCAGCACGGAAAGTCTTACGGCTGCGCTGTGCTGAACGCCTGCACCAGAAGTGTGGTTACTGTAGGTCAGCCTTGTGTTGTCTTAGGCATTTTTTCTTGCTTAGATGACGTGTGTGTGTGTGGTAAGGGGATCTCTATCAACAGCAGCTTTGCTTCTGCTGCCAAATCAAATGGAGCTTGTGTGATTTGGCTTGCATCAGTCTGACTCAAAAGGGTTATGAATTTGGCATGATGATTTGCATGGACTTTCTTTTTGACATCTTTAACTCA
The DNA here is from genome assembly GCF_900963305.1 of Echeneis naucrates. NCBI lineage: Eukaryota > Metazoa > Chordata > Actinopteri > Carangiformes > Echeneidae > Echeneis > Echeneis naucrates. Next base: position 16,442,856 of record NC_042531.1, on the reverse strand, counting down.
TACACATACATACACACCCACAATCAGTGGCAATGGAAACACTATTCAGACTGTTACATGACTCCACTGTCCAGCACACACACCCACCCACACACCGACACACACACACACACACACACACACACACACACACAATCTTGATCAGTTGTGAGCGGATGAATGATTTAATTGTTCATTCATTCATCTTCAACCGCTTATCTGTTTCCGGATTGCGGGGGGTGCTGGAGCCAATCCCAGCTCACTCTGGCTGAGGGCGGCGTCACCCTGGACAGGTCACCAGTCCATCACAGGGCCAACACACAGAGACAGACAGAGATCAACAAACACTCACACTCACACTCAGACCTACAGACAATTTAGAGTCGCCAGTTAACCCAAACATGATGTCTTTGGACGGGGGGAGGAAGCCGGAGTACCTGGAGGAAACCCACACAGACACATGCAAACTCCACACAGAAAGGCCCCAGGCCGGGAACTGAACCCACAATCCTGCTATTTTGTAGCAACAGTGCTATTCTGCTGTGCTACCCTGATTTAATTGTTAATGCCTCTAAATCTCCGACAATGAGTCAGTCGTTAAGTGCCTCAGTGTGAAATATCTGAACATCAGCATTTCTCCATTATTGACTCGGACAGTAAGATGATGTATATCGTATCATTACGTGTATGTGTGTGTCTATGGTACAAGCTACAGCTATGTGTCTGGGTCTACTGAATCGGCACTGATCCCATCTTGTCTGACTTGCGGATTACAAACTCCTGACCTGCTGCCGGGAGTACTCCGACACAATGCGCGCGCATACACACACACACACACAGTCGCATGCACAGATAAAGCAGTGGAAAAATGTTAAGAGAGGGATGAAGGCAAAGAACTGATAAAAGAGGAATCTCTGACTGGTAAGAGTCAGATTAGAAGAGGTCTTCCCTGACTTTCCATCCTATATAGAATATTTTTAAGTCATTTTGAAGAACACACATTACACTTCAAAAATATGTGCTACCTAATAAAAACTAAGGTTGTCAAATGTAAAATATATCTGCTTGCTAATTGTCTGGCATTTTCCTTTCCCTTCTCTCTACTTAGTTTCTCCGTCTCGATCCCTCCTTTCTGGCTCCCGGTTGTTCTGGACCATCAGTGTGAGGCCATTTTCCTCTCTGTTCCATTAGATTCAGCACATTTGTACCATTCCAACGCTCCACTTGCCCTTATAAGGCCAGAGTGAGTAACAGCACTGGGCTCAATCCCATGATCACACAGGAAACACCACAGTTTGAATGCAAAGTGTGCTCGTGTGTGCATCGTCATATGTTTGCACGAGTCTACGTGATTGCTCTTGCTCCTTTAGGGCACTGCCATCTTTACAACTCATGCATTGACAATTCCTACCCAGCTGATCTTAGTCATTCCGAACTTTGCTCAAAAGCAGCCTGACAAATCTTTTAATTTGTCAGGTTTAATTTCTTTATCCATCAGTCATCTTGTATTGGGAGGAGTGCAGGTCACACCCTCCCGCTGCTGGAAGAATGCCGGTTATTCAGATGATACATTTTCGATGGAAGTCCCCAGAGATGCCAAACACTAAACCTTATCCAATTTGTGCATTGGGTAAAGTTTGTAATGAGATTCAATTGTTCGTTGAATCTGTCACCAAAGTAAATAGAGGGGCTTTTTTTTTTTTTTTTTTTTTTTGCTTGCTTGCTTAGCGCATGGAAAATTCTCACAGTAAAGAAATTAAGTGGAAGTTAAATATATGTTTTTTACACATTGTGAGTATTCAGATCGGGAGGGAAAGGAATATGATCAGCTCATTTTTAATATAATAAATATGTTTTTACACAAGCAGTGCTGTGGTTTAGTGTCAGCACTTGGCAGCTTATGTGTTCCTGTACTGCATGTGTTGGCATGCCGGCTGCATGTGATAATGCGTCTTTTATTTGCTATTGTTTGAACTTGTTCTTTGTTATCATTGTGTATGCACATCTGTGCATACTTGTGCATGTGGGTCCATGTATGCTGAATGAGCAAAAAATTACATAGTAGACCCCCTCTGATATGCGCTGCCTTCAAATCATCAGATTAGAAATGCAGTCAGTTGGTGAGGTGTGTGAGTGTGTGTGCCGCCAGCAATGCAGTCTTTGGTGATTGGGTGATGTGGTGCAGTATATTGCAGTGAATTTATGGTCACCCGGAGCTGCCATTAATAATGGAGACCGGAGAAATATGATCTTACTTGGTCCAAGCAACATACTGCAGAAAAACTCTCATTTTGTCTTTTCGCTCTTATTTCTAAAATTCTGCTGACTGGAATTTCAACAGGAACAGTGACTTTAGTGGTCTCTGAATGGAAATCGGAATTGGGAACAACATTTGTATATTGTGTTGAACAATTCAACAATTACAATTACTCAACACATAATTGGATGCACATCACAGCAAAACAAACAGGGATGCAGGGAAAAAGTAAGAATGCTCTTCCCCAAATGTGTGAGTTCATATGTGGCATAAACCAAGAAAACGGTACAGGTCCGAAAGCTCTACAGAGAGTGGGCATCAGGTGGATGCGTCATACTGTGGGGGGACACTGCAGTACTGCAAAACTGATCTGTAGACAGCACGATGCCATCATCTAGAATACCACATGAGGGAAGATCTTTGAGAAGAATCGTGTCTATCCCTCCAGTCAATGTCACAGCTATAGAACCGATAGCAAGGAGCACTGAAACTGTTCTGCTTTCACGTGGTGGCCCAACATTTTACGAAGATACTGTAGTTTTCTGGCATTGTCAGTCACCTCTGAGCGTATGAATGGGTGGATGAATCAATTATCTAAAAGAGGCAAACCATTTCATCTCCCAATGTCATATTTAATAGAGTAAATATTATGAAAGAGGAGGAGAAATAATGTTGAACCATGATAATTATAAATATGATTGAAGGAGAGAGAGAATGAATGGAGAGAAAGTAAAAAAAAAAACAAAAAACAACATTCATTCATTCATCTTCAACCACTTATCCATTTCTGGGTTGCGGGAGTTAAAAAACAATTTACTTTTATTTTTTTGGAGCACAAACAGTTCTCTTATTCCCATCTGTTGCAACACAGAGCTGCACAGCTACAAGGTATACTGCAGCCCCTTTTCATTAAGGGAGGGTTGGGGTTTGATCCCCTGCCTCTCCACCTATAAAGCACCCAAGGTAGCACACCTATTTCTGTTTTATAATGGCTGAAATCACATGAAAAGTTTCAAGGTCACAAAGGAGAGGGTTATATGTGTGTGTGTGGGTGTGTGTATGTGTGCAAAGAGAAGGGTGAAGAGGTTTTGCTTGCCCCTGCATAGCTGTAAAATGACAAATATAAAGGTCTGCTGAGCACACCTCCATGATGTGGAAAAAATCTTATTTTAGAGGCCCACATTTATAGCATTATTCTGACTGAACAAGTCTCATTCAAGCAGAAACTGTAATTGGAATTATTCCCCATAAAGGTTGATTTATGTGATTTTTATCAATTACCACCAGCACAGGCAGAGAGAATACAGTGACCCTTTTCTGGTTGGCTAGTTGGTATTAGTGTTGCCTAAATACTCCAGGACATGGAGAGGGTGGATACTGACTCAGTTTTAATCAGAAATATGAGAATCAAAGCTTTCTTAACATTTAGAGCACAAAGCAGCCAAGTCACATAAAACACACTAAACTCCCATAAAATCAACAGCTAACTGAAGTCTACAAAGTCACAAGATGTTAAGCATCTTGTTGACACCTGTGACTGTTTTTGTGGGCTTTTTACCTGAACAGAAAGCCACACTGAGTTCCACTGAGTCCACGTGGCTGATCTTATCTGGAAGGATCATTAGTCTGATGCAGTCTTTTAAAATCAGGGGAATGCACGTAGAAAAGACTGCTTATCTAATGTTCACCTAACCCTAAAATGCATTCCACTCAGCTGTACGGAGTGTAACTGTTGCAAGAATTGCTTTGATAATGCTAATGATACTTAAAACTTCTGACAGCATCTCAAACATGAGGTCACATTATTGAAGGCAGGACATACTCAGACATTGTGTGGAATTGGGTTTCAGTTGAGTCAGACTATAAAATAATCAAGGACTTTATAACTGTGTGGAAGTTACACATAAGATTCAAAGGGATTTTCCATTTCTTTGAATCTTTGACACTAAAGCACGTGCATTTAGATGTCCAAATTACATTTTCACTAAAAATATTTGCTCATTAACTTTGCAGGACCTTGGTGTCATTGGTGTCTCGGGAGTATATACTGATGTGGTCCCACATCATCAACACAACTTGAGAAGATTTTCCCACAGATAACAAGTTTTGCGAATAATAGGGGAAAAAAAACAAACCACTGCTGGTGGAATCAGAGCTCTGCACTTCAAATAGAGAAATACTCTGCTGCTTTGAATGGGATGGAAAATCTGTGTTCACTGTTGGTCATGGCTGATACTCATGACTAATGTCACCATATACATACATATTGTGCTACAATGGTGAAAATGCTTTCTGTCTTCATCCAGTCAATATTCTGTCAGTGTGTCTAACCTATTTAAAGCTCATCTGAGGCTGTGTCAACACAATAAGGTCAAAGGTTTAGTGGAACTATTGTTTCCCACAATATGGAGAGTAAAGAGATATGCTGAAGTCAATTCAAGGTCTTCAATTGCAAGGTGGGCTAAATTAACAGAAAATAATGCTATGCTGACAAACCCAAGTCTTCCATATGAATTCAAAACGGGCTGTATAATGTGCAGAAGCTGGTCGGTCAGATGAGTGTGGAAAGAGAGGGGTTTCACAGTAGTCAGTTTAAAATTAACACACACACACACACACAAAAAAAGAATACACAATAAGAAAGGTTATGGGAATAGTGTGCTGGGATTTTCCCCAATTCTATTGTGAATCACACAATGGCATGCCTGTCTCTTGATGGTCATAGTGACAAGGTTAGTGAGGATACTGGAGCCGTTCAGGGACTGAGACCTTGAACCAAAGACAAAGACAATTCCAGAAAAACACGCACACAAACACACAAATTTGGACATAGCTCTAAGAGTACAAGGAATTTAGTCTTGATCAACAGGATATGATACAAGATCCTCTTATAACTGTCATGTGAGACATTTGGAGGCAACACAGATGACCAAATGTGTCATTGTTACAGTATGTCCAGCAGCATTTCACTATTTTTAATGTTCTGCGCCAACGGCAACAGGACTGAATCTTTTCCATGTGTATTTCCCTAGACCTGTTAAAGGCAATTGCGACATCTGCTTTCAAATGTTGTCTGCACATGATTATTTTCACAGGAAAGCACAGAAAGGGGAGGCTTCTACATTAACAACAATTCAGGGAAGACTATTTTCTGTGTGCTAAGGGAGACCGAATGCTACGTTATGTTAAATGTTCAAAAGTCTTAATTTTCTGATAAATTGGATCATTAGCACCTGATTCTTATGGGTGAAACACCACAGTGCAGTTACTCCGAACTTACCTTATCGACACCAAATGGTTGGCAGAAGTTTAAGTGAATTTGTCTCGGTTTTGGAGAAGATGTGAAACACATTACATCACTTGACTTGAATTATTGCCATAGTCTAAACTTCAGAAGGACTGCATGCGTGTATGTGTGGTTCTTTATGTGAGTGAAGGGGAGCTAGAATATCAAATTAGTAAATAAAAACCTTGTGATTGCCTCGTTGGATTCAGTTCACTCCGAATTCAAAGCATCATTATACAGAGAGAACATTTTCTCAACTGGAAAAAATAAAACACTCCAGGGAACAGCTGGCGGAAAACACACACACACACACACACGCACACATCCATACAGTATCAAGAATGGATGGGGAAGCAATTGAGACAGAAAAGTTTTATTTTTCAAACCCACTATTCCCAACTCTGAGACTTTTATCTGCTGGCCAGGCCACAAGGACCTTCCTCTGAGGGGTTTGTGTAGCCTCCCCAGCTCTGTGTACGTTCTCTTTCCACACTGCATGTACTGATCACTTGAAACGGAAATTCCTTCTAGGTAGCAATAGGACTGTGAAGTGTGTGTTAGCCATATAATATACTGGCTACCTGGCCAGGGTGTGTCTCACCTTTCACCCTTTCAATACACACCGGGTCAGTCTGCCCAAGGTTGCTGAAGTAGATTCAGAAATCACATCACAATGGATCACAAAAACCCAACAGCACTTATACATCCTTCCTCAGTTTGCAAACTGGCACAGCTGTGCTATTTTCACTTGTTAAAATTTGTAATGTTTGGCTCAAAAACAAGAATTTACATAAACTTCAAGGTCTGTTGGCATCGCAACTACTCATATTTACTTTTCCTGCTGTAAATACGTTGAATTTCTAAAGCAACAGGTATTAGAGGGAGGGCATAGCTGTGAAAACTGAGAAATTTGATGACGGTATCCTTCACCTACGAGATGGAATTCCAATAAGACACTTTCACATTCAGACACATTTGCTGCAGTTTACCAGAAAACTAGACCAAAGACAGAAGAATGGAGATAAGTGGTCTGATTCAGGATCTTATGAGTTCCTGGACCCCTGGCAATGAGTCCCATAAGCAAGTTTTGGATTCTTTCCGACCAGTTTTAAGACCAACAGTTAGTAACAAAAGGGGAAAAAAATAAGAAAAAAATCTCTTGAACAAAGCATTTAGTCCACAACTGTTCCAGTGACTATAACGGCTCCTATGTCTGTGGCTTTACCTCAGGTGAGCACATTAATAAAATATTGTAAACGATGTGAAAAGGAGCATAAGAAAACTTTTTAGGAGGGTTTTCTTATATTGAGCTCTGTACTATTTTATATTACATCAGACAACAAAATACCTTTAGGAATTAAATGAACACACGTAAAGAACCCTAAAGTACAATAAATAAAACAATAAATAAATAAATAACAAACACTGTACAAAAGCTTTTCATTATAATTGAATCCTGTAAATGCTGTGTCACACCGCCCACCACAAAAAAATGCCCTCTGCATGTGTGTAGGATTGAGTTTATGCATGTGTATATGACAAAAGCTACAGCAAACTGATTTAGTTTCCATCTCCTTTAGGAAGAAAGTCTGTTGTTGTCTTCCAAAATACACACATACCAATCCACAAGCACACAATGCACTCACTTGGAAAAAAACTTGTGCTGTGGCTTTTGATGCCTGATAATTGTTTTTAGGCAAACATAATTTTGCTAGCGAAGACAGCTAACCCATAACCATGAATCAGTGAGATGTTAATGGAGCCATAGGGGGACAAACACAGGCACACAGACACACACTCAGTATACTGTGGCAACATTTCATGAAGAACTCTTTCCACGTCTCTGTTTTTGTTTCACTCTCTCGACACTTATGCTTTTACTTTCCATAGTCATTCAGCAAGTCCTATACAAAAATAAAAACATCTTAAGGAGAACAAACAAACCAATAGAAGTGAAGTTGAATTAGTTTGCCATCGGCTCACCTCTATAACCATTACTTCTCCTTCTCCCCTTCCAACAGAAAGCCAGTGAGGTAAATAATCACCTCTGCTTTAATTAATAAATGCGTCATCCTTAATGAGGAGGGCTTATTAGGCCCTATGGCAACTGCTTCTGGTCTGTTTTTCTTTCGATTTTTTCCTTTTCCTTTTTTTAGCTTTCCAACTTCAAACTAAATTTCCACCTCTGAAGCATGCTAATTGCTCTCGCTCTCTGCTTTATAAACAACCAAAAAAAGTTTTCTCATTTGAAGGCAGAACGCAGTGTAATGTGCGGCTATTGATCGCAGGATAAAGAAGATTGCCCCGAGCTGGTCACAGACCAAATGACTTTCAGATCTGAATTAAAGTGTAGCAGGTGCATGTTTGGATAAGCCAAAGGTGGTACAATTCTGAATCACTCAATGTCAGCATTTTGTTCCACAAAACTAACTCGACATCACATTAGTGCCCCCTGGAACCAGAAATAAATCTAAAATAAGATATTGTGTAAGGTTGTAATATAAGGACCAAAAGCACTGCTTTCAAATCTCTACTTTTGTCTGATCAACAGACCCAGACCAAATACAAATGTTCTGAAAGTATCAAAGAGCTCAGTCCATGGAGAAATGCACACTCAACCCATATTCAGAAACTCTCCTTTTAGGTGCGCTGTCAACTTTCTCAATTTGTGATGTGCATACTTCCCAGTCACTGCCCTCGGCTATCAGTTATGCCCCCCAGCACCGCTCACCTGAGCCACATGGACCCACCGTCCAACCCTGTCTCTGTGTTTATGTCTTTAAAAACACAGCAGTAGCCAATCATCTCTGACCTGTCTATTATTCCAACTCTGTCTGACTCTTTTCCCATCAACACTTCAAATAAAACACAGAAAAAGAACCACAGACCAATCAGCAATTGGTCAACTGCACAATAAATGATATGAGAAGAATAATTTAAGCTCAACTACAGTTTGGTAAAATGTATGCTTTCTGGGTCTGTCTGACAAATGTTAAAAAGTTAAAGGCCTCTAAATATTACTCAGTTATTATCACAGCTGAGGCCCTGAGGTGGGCAGCTCAGGCTGAAGGGGCCTGTCCTCACCTGGACTTCATCTAAACAACAGAAAATTGATGAATGACACAAAATTTTAAAAATTAGTAATTAGTTTATTTCACACTTGTTACAAGCCAATGAACTTCTGAACAGCTATCCCCCAAAAGCCAAAACAACAACTATGCACAGTTAGTGTGTATAGCAGGTGACCTATTAAGAAGCCACTTTCAATTTACTGACTTGGTGATTACATTTAGAGCATCATTTTCTGCTATGGGGGTTCCTGCAGCAGCACTGACTGCTACTGTACTCGTTGTTTGGAAGCAGAATCACACAATGTATTCTTCTTTTGCAAGCCTGAGGGCTCGAGGCCTGGTGAATTTTAACTCCATTAAGTGATATACATGCATATACACCCAAGCATGTATGCTTGCTATAATCTGCTCAGTATTTACACGCTAAGGTGTTGTCTGTTAATCTATTATTGTTAAATTTTAGTTTAGTGAAAATATTCATGATCCAATTATGGAAGGCTAAGCAACAATACTGAGACACCTTTCCTTCTTTTGGATTTGTGTTTTAAACATAGCACAATGAAGTTTGGTAATATTGGGAAACAGAGTAAAGCTTGTGTCCAGCTGGGCTGAATTGAGGCATTGATGATGGTGCAGTATTAAAGCTGTGATATGCTGCAATAAATCTGTTCATTTATCAGAGGGGATTAATTTCAGCTCGACAGTGAAAACCTCATTTGTTTTTTGTTTCAAAACAAAACTGAAAGCTTACATGTCAGTGACTAGAAGAGGCAGGATAAGGCAAGATGTACTCAGTGAACTAGGATTTGAAAAAAGGCAGGAAGCCGAAACCAAGAGTTCTGTGTTTCCTGAAAAGACAAACTACTCAATGGCACCTTACTGCATGATTAAAAGAGTGTGACTAAGATTTGGTTTTGTTAACAGGAAAGGAAAAACAATTAGCCGTTGCTCTTTCAATGTGTTTAGATTACTATGCACTACATGTTGCTGTAGAGTTTCAAAATTTACTCATAACTAATTGCTAATGTAAGCTTTTCATGACATCAGCTCTCAGTCTCCAATTGTTCTCTTACAGGTTTATTGGTCAAGTGAGAAATAATACTGTTGTATAAATAAATTGTGCCTAAACAAGTCAACAGTGGAAAAATAATACAGCAGAGCCTCATCAAACCTGGAAGAATGTAGCTCTGTGGTTAACTGTAAAACACGTCATACGTTTCAAATTTCTCCTTCTCTGTTAATAAGGTAACACATTTAAACAAGACGACTTGAAGTTGAGATTTGAGGCATTACGGGGAAATCTCATTAAGTAAAGTAAATAAAAAAGGCAACATGCAGCAGTGGGTAAGAAGGAACATATTGGTAAGAGTTAGGACAACCAAGTGGTGCAGCAAAACAATGGCACTGTCAGACAAATAAAAATAAAATCTGATCCCTAACAACATGTTTATAATCGCCGTTAGCAACAGCTGCAAATGATGTCATGGCAGAGTGACACCTGGTACCAGCACGGGAGGTGAATTCTTGTTAGCACATTAATCATATGCCGTCGTCACGGCACCACAGAAGTGTTGTGTTGTCTTTTTACACAATGACTCAAGCAGTGAATCTGTGAGGATGTGTTATGTGATTCTATGATTTTAAAAACTATACCTGCAAGATGACAAGTTACTAAAGCCTCTACCCATCTCCCCTGTGTCCCATCCTCAGTGAAAAAAGGATCATATCAGTCCTATCAGCTCGATGCCTGCAGGGGCCATTCAAGTCAAAGAGCAACTTGCCAGTGACAGCTAAAGGACGTCAATCACTCAGCAGTCCTACTAAAAGTGGTGGCTCACACAAATTCTCTGCACGTGCACACACACACACACACACACACACACACACACACACACACACACGTAGTTCTCATAAAACAAAAGCAGGAGACGGATAGACAGATGAGAAGTTTGCACCTCTTTGTGTGCTCTTACATACATTAGTCTGAACATGTATGCCTGAGCTCCTTACCCTGTGTGTGTTTTCCTGCCCCCTGCGCCGAGGATCAAGCTCATCGTAAGGTGGGACCATTCCTTCCCTTCTTGCTTGCTGGTACTCTCTCCTCAGCTGCTGGATTCTGTCCATACTGCCACACAAACACAAACACACACAGAGAAAAACAAACAAGGGTAAACACATCTATAGAGCTTTCAGGCCCTGCAGGTTCATGGATTGATCCAAAGCCTCACCAAGTGCTAAGCTAATTGATGATTTAAAGAATCAGGACAGTTACTGGTAAAATTTTGCTAAATGAATACAGCTCAATCTTTCTTACTTTCTTACAGCTCAATCACATTTGTAACAGTATGGGGGGAAAAAAAAAAAACTATGAGAGCTCTGACACTAACATTACATAGGTGTGTGTCAATGCCAGCAAAGGGAAGCCATTTGTTTACTTAAATAGAAATTTTCTCAACATCGGTCTGCAGAGGTTTGACTCCAGAAGAGTAGACAGACCCAGCTGAAAACATGCATTCATGCAAGCACACAGTCCAAACGCAGGCACACACACTCACACAGATCAATCTCTTAACTGTTCTGACTGCCTACATATATAGCAAGGTTTCCATGTTTTTTTTGTTTTTTTTTCTTGAGCAAAAGGCAAGAAAACAAAAACATCAATCATTCCCTGAATATTCTTTATCTCTGTCAACAGGGGAAATATGCAGCGTATCAACACTGAACCCTTGGCAGCCTTGTGAGTCATGCACATAAACACACACATCCACTAACCCACACATAATGGAAAATGGAAAGCCATATCATACACATATGTTCCCGTATGCATCATTAGAACTGCGCCGGGCAATTTCATGAACCAAGTTGGTGGAAGGAGAAAAACACACTGAATTCAGATGAATAGCAAAAGACTCCCCCCATGTCTCAAAGGCACTCTGTCAACCATGCCACCTGCGAGGTCATGCAAAACAGCCAGCACATTTATCCATAATGCAGCACCAACTTTGGTCTGTTTTAGATTTGTGGGCATTTTATTCTGCGAGCATACACCCCCCCTCTTTTTTTTTTTTTTTTTTTTATAAATAATGATCTTATGACTGCACTAACCTTAACTCTGGAGTGGATGACTCTACTGGTAGTGTTCAGCTGGGATTCTCCTAACAAATGTTCTGATCACGGTAAGAAACACTGAAGGTGCTCAGAAAATGATCATAAATGCATCAAAGGTACAGTTAAAGATATGATCTATTTTCTATTGTTGTTGTTCAGACAGGCGTCTCCCCTGGTTCGGTAGTCATTGTATGTGTTGCCATTCATAGTGACTCAGTGTCTACAAACATCCAGAAAAACAGATTAGCCAAGAAAAGAGAGAGGGAAAAGGAAAGGAAAAAAAAAAAAAGCACTTAAGTCCAAGTGTGTCCAGTCATCAAGACATTCCACTGTAGTGATGGTGGAGTGGGGAACACCAAATAACATACCACCATCAACAATGCAACAAAAGTCTTAGCAACGTGATAGACAATGACGTGGCTCATTAGCAAACAGGCTGAACGTGGTGGTGGGGGGTAAAGTACTGTAGGTCCCATTGACAAATTATTACTCATGGAACTTTCACACAGGCAGAGAGACGAGACTGAAACGAAATGAAACAAATAGGACCTCATCGCAGATGCCAATACAAATTACTGTCAGAATATAACACCAGCACGCCAATCAAGACCGCTTTTTAAAACCATGCCAAATTTTCCAAAATAAACGAATAAATTCAGACTCTCCTATTTCTCTGTTCCCATTTCCCCTTTATACCTGTTCTCCTCCTTGGCCTTGGTCCTTCATTCCCCCTCGACTCTTTGAGCCCATGAGCCCAGAGAGCTGTGAAAATGAGTGTAATATCCACAGCTCTGAAAACGCATTATGCCCAGTCTCCAAATTCACTGCTGGTGCAGGAGTCAGACAGCTAGAAGCTGCATTTATGTACAGTGTGCCCTGTATCAAAGAATTGTGTATGTGTGTATTTGTGTCTCTGTGAGGGTGTGTCTGCACCCCATGTTTTAACTGCAGAACGAAAGAAAAACAGCAGTGTCAGCAGTAAGACACAGTAGCTACTAGATTTGCAGCATAGTGAGATTAGAAGGTAACTGCACTTTGTGACCGAGGAAAAAACTTTTTGTGGTCTTGATTGTCTTGTCACTGTGTTTCTCTATTCTGTTTGATTTGTTTTATTTAGCTGCCATTCCATGTTGCTGTTGTGTTTGGTTATTTTATTTAAATAAAATTCATGAGTATCTTTTTTTGCTGCCTATGGATGGACATAGAAACTTAAATTTCCATAGCAAATTACCTGCATGATGAAAGTACATTATGGTTCAGCTAAATGCTGAGTTTACCCATTGGCTGGTTCCTGTTTCAAAATAAAGTGGAAACAGATTCCCTCACTCATTCTCTATCCACAAAAGCGAGATGGCAGTACTGTTTGTCCACAAATGGCTTAGATGTGACTACTTGTTCATCTTTAGTTCTGCTGCTATTACTTACATTTGTTTCCAAACAGTATTCAACTACTTAGTCTGGATAATTTATAATCAACGGTTAGCTGTACAAAATTGTTGACTTTTCCTTTGTGTTTTTTAATTTATATGTATTGTCAATTATGTCAACAATTTATTGAGCTACACAGAGGCTTCAAAGTCCCAGAATGTGAAACCAACAGAAACACCGGCCATGATGTTATCGTATACCAGAAAAAAACATTCGCAGTTATTGCTAATCAATGCTGCATCCCACAGCTTGCTCTCCTCTTGCTGTGACACTCCTTTCTGGCCTAATATGCTCCAGACATGCACTGCTGTTTCAAGTAACATTAATGACATTAGAAATTGTCATATCCAGCAAATTAACACATCGGTTCTGGCTAAAAAAAAAACAAAAAAAAAAAAACAAAAACCTCTGACTACCAAAATTTAATCAGTTCATCCTCAAGTCCAAGTGCATGTTTGCAACACATTTGGCTAAAATGATGCTGAGATTAAGTGTTCATGAGAATGGGTTGGGCCAGATGAAAACCCTGGCCCATGATGGTCTGATCACACAGGTATGCTGGTTCTTCTCTATCTTATTCTTTTTTTGGTCACCTCTTTCTCTGTTATGCTTTCTCATGTTGATTTATCACAGTAGAAATGATTTGTGTCAGACAGCGTGCCACACGATACACAAGTCATGCCAATATGCACAAACACACACCCTCACCCAGTGCTCTATTTTATTGACCGAGGGCCTGGGAGAATAGGGTGGTAAAGTGTACACAACATCCATTTTATGCCCACAGACGCATGCACACACATAAACAAGAACTTATAAGTAAACACACCCTCACACACAAAGGGTACTTTATACGATTTATAACTCCGCGTACAGGGAGGAATGAAATAAATATGATAAACAGACACACACAACACAACACAACAACACACTAAAACATCTCCATGACCACATACTGAGGAACTGACGGAGTTATTGATTAGCTTTAGAGAAACAAGTGAGCTATAAAAAAAAAAAAAAAAAAAGAATTGTATGACCTTACGTTTTAACTACCATTGTGCTCATTAAACACCACTAGGATTAATTCATGTGGCAGCAGCCACATTCTTCACACTTTTGCTTTAATTACCAATACTTTCCCATCAGGAATATTGCATGTCAGTCATACGCTTCACTAATGTTTTAAAGTAAGAGTAGAGGCTTCCTCCAGAATAAACTATGCTTTTTCCCTCCCTCTCCAGGTACAGACACACACGCACACACAGGGAGAGAGAGAGAGATCAATCTCTTGCTCTAGCTGTGTCACACCAATAATAATTCCATAAATGTTTAAAATCAGAATCTGAACCACAGCATTGCTGTTAATAATGCTGCTATTAATAATTGAGGGGTTTTGTTCCATTACTTATGCCCTAAAATATATCAATGTCCAAAGTAAAGGAATATGCTCTTGTCATTAAAGCCTATAAATATTTACAGGACTGGTTAAAGGACATGCTATTTTTTTCTTCAAGTTAGACACCTACAATATACTGTATTGTGGTTTTTGTTAAATTCCTTTTTTTGTTACCTTGCCTTCTAAAAGCAAGAAAGGGGTCAAGGGTTGAAGACAAGATGAAGTGTGGCATGTGTTCAAAGGTCATGTATATTTAACATAAATTCTGAATGGCATAATGTGAGATCTGTCATATCCTGTGGTAACAAAATCTATTCAGAAAAATACACTATGCTTATGTTTAAATCCTGTAAAAGGTGATTTATTTCTTCAAAATGTAATGTAATGTAAGTGGAAATATCTTAGAAAGGCGTTTTTAGCCTTTTGACTTTAGGCCTTGTAATAAGTTCATTAATAATTTAAATGCAGAAAGATATGACAAATCCATGACTAACACTGGTCTCTAAAAGGAAAACAGTAATTTGCCACATTGGTCAGGATATTTCTCTGGACATATTTCCTCATTTAGATAAATTATCAGAGATGTAAAGCAAGAAAGACATGCTCAGATGAAAAGATGGTTATTAAAGGGTGAGGAGGAGACAAAAACTGAAGGAAGGACAGGTCAAGGGAATGCTTTTAGTGTTTTGTAACAGATGACTTTGAGCTGAAAGGTTTCATAAATCTGACAGAAAATGACCAAGAGACAGTCTGCCATGCACACAGCAGCACACCCATGAGTGCTCAGTCACACACATACAGTACACAGCTGATCTATAGCCTCCTCTTGTACACAAGGGAAATATGTTATAAATAGTATTGGCTCAATCTGATTTAACACATCTACGAACATATGTGTACATGTGAGTGTGTGTTAGAAAAAAACAACAAAAAAAAAAACAAAACTTAAATATGGAAAGGAAATGGATGAAATCATTGATCAATTCCCAGATGTTAGAATTTATTTGTGTGTGTGTGTGTGTATTCTTTAGGGGAACATAGATGAAAAGAGTATAAAAATGTTACCCAGTTGCAAGCTTTTGACCTTCTGAAAAAAGCAAAGTAGTTAAGTCAGATATCCTTTCATTAGCACAAACACAAAGTCATGATAGCCATTGGTAAAAATCGACAAAGCTTGAAAACATGAACTACAATTGATTGAGAAAGCTTAAGAGATGGTACACATTTCATAAATAATGACTCCTTTGCCATTTTCAAAAAAGTAGGACTATGACTTTGCATCCTGCTGTTGCTGATCAATGCAAAAAATAATAACTGTGTTTTTTTTTTTTTTTTCCTTTTGGTTCTTTAGAAATATGTGAATGACACTCAGCTGTCTCTCTGGCTCACTTAAGGATTAGCTTTATTGGGATGAGATCTAATAAGGCAACGACCTTAAAACCTGTTTCGACAAGGATGCAAATTGCATGAATTAACTTAAGGAAACTTGATCACTTCATTCAATTCAATGTCAAACTAATACAAAGCTTTATGTTCTTGCAAAAGAGAAGGAAATAATGAATATTTACCATTTGACATCTTTAATGAATAGTCTGGTATAGGTCAGTATCATCTTTTGGCAATGACAAGACTGAAACCGCATTCGATTAATAGTACGGGAGAACAAGAGAGTAAATGAAGCTTAATATTGACTGATGATGACAAGCGGGAGTCTTTTTCTTTCCACACGTCCACAAATGACTGCTGATATGCAGTGTGTGTGTGTGTGTGTGTGTGTGTGTTTTCCCGAGTGTCTAGTTGTAGAGTAGAGGATCGTTATCAGACCACAGCAACAGACACAGGTCAATGCATTATCTCTGCCTCTCCTTGTGTCTTGTATCTGTCTCACTCAGCCGTTGCAAACACACGCACACATGCACACTGGATTACTTGGAAATCAAAACAACTTCATCAGTGTGAGTTATTGTCCATCATCTTGTTGCATGGATATGAGCTTTCCTGACATTACTGTATATGTTCTATCATTTTGGCATTGCTGTGCTGGATTTGATTTATTTATTTTTTTTTCTATCTCGGGGAGTGTGAGTCATTTAGGGCAGTAAATATTCACAGTTCTGTCACTTTCTGCCTTTTCAATTTCTCCCAATTCCATTCATTCCTTTCTCACCCTCTCGCCTCCTCCACAGTTTGCACAGGCAATCATCTCTGCTGTCATTTCCATGCCTACCTTGATACCGTCCATCTCTCATTCCCTCCCACTCCATCTTAATCTCTTCATCATCTGCTCATCTCCATCCCCTCTGCCCTGCCTTCCATTTCCCGGCCTCATCTCGCCCTTCATCATCTTCCTCCACCTAATCTTCCCAGCTTCTGCTTTGCTCTGATTAGCTGACATCTCCACTAATGAAGCTTGACAACAAAAGATCACAAATGTTGGCAGGTGGGTCAGAGGGGGAGTGACGGGAAAAAAGGAGGAAAGGAGAGAGGGTGAGTGTAATATTCTACAGTTCTGTGTGTGTGTGTGTGTGTGTGTTGGGGGGCAGCACGTGTACATGCTGTCAGGTTGCTCTGGTGCTCTATTGTCCTCTATGGGCTAACAGGAAGTGACATGTGTTTTTAAAATGCAGCTGACAGAATATGACACTGCTCCTTACGCTGCGGCGTCTAAGCCCGGTGAGTAATTAGCGCTCTGCCGACTGCTGACATCAATCAGACGAGCTGTCTAAATGCCTGCGTGCCTTGGAGAGACACTCACATTGGCAAAGGAGGCTGGCATTCAATCGTGATGGCAGTCATCGTATGAGTGTGTGCACGTTTGTACATGTGTGTGCGTCCAAGTATGTTTATATTGTACAGATTGAAAATTGTCTGGCATAACATTAGTTAGACAAGGCCTCTTTTGTGCATGCACATGTGTGTCTGTGTTTGTGACAGAGAGGGGAGCGCTACAGGTGGTTAACTGGCTGGCATAAAATCACGAAAGAAGGCTGTCTGGCTCAACATCCCTCTTTGACGTTAATTGCAGTGCGTATATTTGTATATTTGTGCGTGTCAGGATGCCTATTTGCTTAATGCCTTTGCCAACCACATAAGCTGTAGATGGCATCTTTGTGAAGCTGGGTTTACACTTGATGCTAGGGGTAAACAGCTGTCCCATCAGAGACACTTCCAACTTAGGTGTCCTGGCTTGGTGCTGCGGAACAATCACCGATCTTGGGGTATTGCTGTAGTTTTTTCTCACCACAGGCCAAAATAAGTTACAGCTTTGGCCACAGCCACATATCCACAGATTCCACTCTCTTTCCAGGAAGTTTGAGTCTCTCCAGCCGACCCTTACTTCACCTGAATCCGTCTCTCTCACCTCCCATGCTCTCTTTTTAATTTTCTTTGTTTACTGGCTTTGTGGCTCAGTTTTATGAGATTCATAAAAAAAAAAAAAAAAAAAAAACCTCAACAACTTAAAACTTAAATATTTTCAACTAAACTTCATAACTTCCTCACCCAACCTTTCCTAAAATGTATTGTCCACCCTCCAACACAAGCTTTCATCTTGTCTCTTGGTAGAGAGACAATTTTGAGGTTATATGGAGAGAACAGAAAATAATAAAAAAGAATATTTGCATATGAATCACAGGAATCTTTGCCAAATAGGACCCGAGTTTGAGACCTACTGCATACACATAGAAAACTGTGTGAATGTGTTGCTTAGTTACAGTTAGCTACTACTCAAATTTCAATTAAGTTAACTTTTAATAAACCATACTAGATGAAAGAGGGGGGCAATAGATATCTCTAGCAATTTAGAATAACATTAAAAATGCACGAAGATAATTCTGTCACTTAGTGCATTTCTTTTGTGTCTATCTGTGCGTTCATGTGCTGTTCATGTGTCTGTCCTTTTGAGAGCCTGAGTGCATGTGCCCATATGTCCTTTTACTGCGTCCGTGCCCCATTGCTTACGGATGTCCTTTGCATGGAATTTATTTTTCACTGAGAACCATTCGTGCAAGGACGAGGCGGAAATCATAAATGAGAGGAAGAGAGTGCAACAGGAGGAAAGAGAGTACTAGAAAGGGTCTATTGACGGAAAGAGCAAGGGGGAGGAAGACGAGTGCCTCTAGAGAGCTTTTCCTTATTAACCAAACTGAATCATGCGCTTTGAGTCCGGAAAGCAAACACTCTGGCCCTTTTCTCGTCTACCAGCCATCACTCGTCCCCCCTCCACCTCTTCTCATTCCTCTTTTTTACCCACATTCTCTACTTTCAGCATTTCAGTTTTGTTCATCTCTTTATGGTTTTCTACTTTCCCATCTCCTTTTCTTCAGTCTATTGGGGCCTCTCAGACTCGGACATTCACTGACCCCCAACCCCCCACCTCATGAGCGGACCTGTTGAACCTGTTGAATTACCCCAAAACGCCCACTTAGCCTGTCGTCGCCTTTGAGTCCCTTACTAACTCTTATTTTCTCCTTTTCTCCCCTTTACTGATCCACTTTTCTCACCCTGGCAATTCTTTGTGTCTCCTTTCAGCCAAAAAATTTTGGATATATAATATTGTCTCTTCCAAATCATCCTCTTCTTACATTTTTTTTTTAGTTCTAAACATGCAGAGACAGAGAGCTATTATTTTACTGTTCCTCACCTTTGTCCTCCCTTTTCTATAGTCTGTATCCTTCTCTTCCTGCTTTTAGATTTAAACCCCGTCTTTTTCTTCAGCACTTCAAACCATTAATTTGTTCTTTTGGACTCCAAACTCACTGAGTCTCTCTTCTCCATACTTCTCTTCTGTTTCACTGCGTCCCATTTTTCTTTCTCCAACTTCCCTTCCTCTCTCTTCATAATCCTACTTAACCTTCCACTTTACCTCCCTTTAGCTCCAAAACACTCCAAACTTCTCTCTCATATCCGTCATGGTCCTTCAATCCACTTGCTTCTCTCAGTTTTTAAATTAGCTGAAAATTCCTCACTCCTTTCCACAGTTTCAACAATTATGCTATTCTTTTTAAACATACACGAAGAAACACATCCTTTGAAAAACAAAACAAAAAAATATTCAACATAAACATGCCCAACCATTTATGTAGAGCATGAGCACACTGTTTTAACAGTTTAACTAAGTAAAACAGTAAATTAAGAAAATTGTTAAAGAAGAAAAGATACAGACATTGTTAGATATGCTTGTAATTTGTTGATGTGTATGTAACATTTTCACAATAATATATGAGCAATGAGCCCTCGCTGCCAGTACAATTAGCCCTAAGGCTGCTTTAAGATGGTGTAACTATATATATATATATATACAATAATTCAGTTACACATATTTCTCTTCCATAAAACACATAATCCAATGCTTCAGAATGAGCAGAATCATGCATAGAAGCATTGGATCACACATGGCAAAGCCACCACCCTTCCAAGATTAATTATGTACAAGAAAAAAAATCATGTGGAAAAGAAGCACAACCCACTAAAGCTGCGTTTATGTGATAAGAGTGGAAGATAAGCAGAATCCATTATACGTTGTTAAAAAAAAAAAAAGTATTACATGTTTTTGATAGAGAGAGACAAAGACGGAGCAAGACAGAGGAAGTCTGTGTTTGGTACTGAATGAGCTGAGAAAATGTCTGATTAATTAACGTGGAGGAAAGGAAGCCTCTCCAGTGAGTGGCCAAGCAATGCTATAAGCACATTTTTTGATCATATAATCTTTGAAATAAGTGGAGAGCTGTCTAAACCTAAATATGTCTGAGACAATATGGCTTACCACAGAGCTGAATAGCCTCTGCACTGTCTTTATGAAGCCTTTTAGCACCCTTACCAGCGGAAATACAAACTGCAAAAGTTTCTCCCAAAATGGCTTCCAGTGTGTTTATCCTCCAAAGCCAAAACAAACAAAAGGGAGAGCGTACAGGCATTATCAATCCAGCAGAGGTTTACTCAGCTTAATAATGACAACTGCACTGGCATGGAATAGAAGCAACTGATGAGCTGCCATATTTTTGTTCCGACATAAAAAAACATGACATACAACTCAGGTCATAATACAGCAGAGTGTTATCAGTATTGTCTCTAATAAGGAGCTATGCCTTCTCCTTCTAGGATGTTAACCAAATGCACCCTAGACCTTTCGGTCTTTCTTTCTGTTGCTTTCTTTTTGTTTTTTGCGCTCTACTTTCATGAGCTTTCATTCATGTGAAACAGTAGCTCTCCCGCTCTCTCAAGTTCCCTTCACTCTGGTCTCTCCAGGATGATTGTTTTCTAATTGGTGGAGTGCCAGGGGTCGTGGTTGTTATGGTAACCTGTAAGGGGCCCTTGAAAGGGTGAGGTGGTGATGGTGCCTGGGTGATGGCAGGAAGGAGGGCCCACTCAAGAAAACGGAGGACAGCACTCATTCAAGACTTAGATGGTCACTTCAGCAAATGGACCGTTTGTGTGTGTGTGCATGTGTGTGCGTGTGTGTTTGACATCTCAACTACCTCAGTTTTGTACATGCACCTAAATGTGTGAGCACACAAGAGGTGGAAAATGGTTCTGGTGAGATAAAGAGTGTATACAGTGAGTGTGTCACTGTGTGTGTTTCCATGCAGAAGGTGGGCAAAGAATGCTGCTCTTCACTTCAAATCTTCTGGAGAGTTCTTTTGTTTGAGTCCCTCGCTCTCCAACTCTGGTCCCCTTGGTACTTCCCTCCCTATGGAGGCCACTCAGGCCTTAGATGTGCCCATCTGTGTGCTGGCATAGAAAAGAGGGTGGTACAGTTGTGTTCAAAATAATAGCAGTCTGTTTAAAAAATTGAGTAAAGCCCAAAATCCTTATAATGGTTTTAATTTCCATGCATTGGGGACACTGCACATTATATTCTAAATCAAAACATGAAGAAAAAAGCAGAAATTCTTTACTCACTTTACAGAAAATGAAGAAAAATGAACATTGGGCTGTTCAAAAAAAATAGCAGTGTCTGCATTTTACTTTACAAACTCAAATATTTACTGTATAAACTGAAAAATATCCAGGATTCAGCATTCCTATGAATCACTAAACTAATATTTAGTTGTATAGCCACTGTTTCTGATAACCGCTTTACATCTGTGTTGCATGGAGTCGACCAACTTCTGGCATCTGTGAACAGGTATTCCAGCCCAGGATGATTTGACAACGTTCCATAATTCCTCTGCATTTCTTGGTTTTGCCTCAGAAACAGCATTTTTAATGTCACCCCACAAGTTTTCTATCGGATTAAGGTCCGGGGATTGGGCTGGCCACTCCATGACTTTAATTTTGTTGGTCTGGAACCAAGAAGCTGCTCGCTTACTGGTGTGTTTGGGGTCGTTGTCTTGTTGAAACACCCATTTCAAGGGCATTTCCTCTTCAGCATAAGGCAACATGACCTCTTCAAGTATTTTGATGTATCCAAACTGATCCATGATCCCTGGTATGCGATAAATAGGCCCGACACCATAGTAAGAGAAACATCCCCATATCATGATGCTTGCACCACCATGCTTCACTGTCTTCAGAGTGTACTGTGGCTTGAATTCAGTGTTTGGGGGTCGTCTGACAAACTGTCTGCGGCCCTTAGACCCAAAGAGAACAATCTTACTCTCATCCGTCCACAAAATGTTTCTCCATTTCTCTTTTGGCCAGCCAATGTGTTCTTTGGCAAATTGTATCCTCTTCAGCACATGTCTTTTTTTTAACAGTGGGACTTTGCGGGGGCTTCTTGCTGATAGATTAGCTTCACACAGGCGTCTTCTAATTGTCACAGTACTCACAGGTAACTTCAGACTGTCTTTGATCATCCTGGAGCTGATCATTGGCTGAGTTTTCACCATTCTGGCTATTCTTCGATCCATTCGAATGGTAGTCTTCCGTTTTCTTCCACGTCTCTCTGGTTTTGCTTTCCATTTTAAAGCATTGGAGATCATTTTAGCTGAGCAGCCCATCATTTTCTGCACTTCTTTGTATGTTTTCCCTTCATTAATCAACATTTTAATCAAAGTACGTTTTTCTTCTGAACAATGTCTGGAACGACCCATTTTTCTCAGGTTTCCAGAGAGAAATGCATGAGCAACATGTGCTGGCTTCATCCTTAAATAAGGGCCACCTGATTGACACCTGTTTTTTCACAGATTGAATGACTTCACTAATTGAACTCCACACTGCTATTTTTTTGAACACGCAACTTCAATTCATTATTCAATTACACAGACTGAGGAGCATACATATCATGAAGGTTGGCTCTGTTGGTTTTCTATGACCTTACTACAGCAACTGGTAAATTATTTGCCATGCAGTAATATAATTTCTACCAAAAACAGGTTATTCATGTTGGACTGCTATTATTTTGAACACAACTGTATGTCCACATCGAACCAGCAACTGTAAAATGCATCTTTTTTTCCACCACGCTTCAGCGCTCTATTTACACTTAGCTGATTTGAATAACCCCCAATATCTCAGCCTGGTTAAAAGAAATCTCTGGTGTGGAGAGATGTCAAGACAATGATATAAATCCATTGTTTAAATGTCAATGTAGGTGATCATGGCAAAACAACTTGAAAACACTTATTTAGCATCAAATTGAAAGGACTAGCAAGAAATCCAGGGCAAAATATTGAGAGACCACAACATACTGTAGGAAATCATTTCCGCTGAGCAAAGAGACAGGTAGAAAAAGAGTGACAGAAAGTGAAAGATCGAAGTATTCTTTAAGATGGATAATTACATTTTGGCTTGTTTATCTGAGTAACTGCAGGAGGAAACGTCTCTGTGCTTCTTCAAAACACATCCATGCTTTGTTGTGTGTGTGTGTGTGTGTAATCTTTACCAAATGTGTGGCAGACCTTGCTCTGTGCATGTGTGTTCAATGGGTTTACAAAATGATACATAACTGTACTGTGTGGTTAAATAACTGTCCTCCCATAATAAAAGCCATTTAAAGTAGACCATTTTATCATTCACTTTTAGACATTTTCAGACCCCACACGTTGCTGTCCAGGCTGAAAACACTGACATGATGTTTGAAATTGTGTTATGGAAGGCTATGTGCAACATTGCTGTGTATTTGAACCATTCATTGGAAAAAAGGTGGCAGCTTAATTACATGAGGCCTTCTGTGTTCATAGAAATATATAAATATATTAAATGTAATTATTCCCCCGACGTTAATCACAGATATGACAGATATTCATATTCAATTCAGGGCAGGTAGCACAATTTAAGCAAAGCATATATAATAAGTCGTATATATTTCAGCATATTGATTATCAACTGATCTACTGATTTACCATTAGTGAACCAACAAGGAAATCATAGAGACTTCAAGACTTAAAATAACTTAAGATAGCAGCAAGTCGCCAGCGAGGAAATTAAAATGAGCTGACGGTTCAGTTCATTTGAATTTAAGCTGAAGTTGCCAAATTTTTTTGAGCTGAAATTGCCAAGTTACCAATTTGCCAACAGTTGCCAATTTCACAACAAGCATATTTTATTTGCTCTCTATGTTGATTAAAAGAGTGCAGGACACCAAAACCTTAACAATTATTACGAGTGTAATTGTGTGTGTACAGAAAGCAGTTTTTTGTTTTCAATATGACAATAAACGGCAAGAAGACCCCCCCCAACCCCTTTTTTTGTGCATTTTTCTGCAACAAATATGTACACAACCATGAATTAAAAACCAGGTATATAGGTATATACCGAACCGTGACTATAGCCTACCATTACCCCTAATAACCGCAAAGTGTTAGAAGAAGAACATGCTCTGGGATAATCTATCTCGCAAATAATATCGTATTAATGCACGTCTCAAAACGCTGGATGATAGTTTGGGTACAACTTACAATGCTAAGTGTATTTCTATTATCTTGATATTTGATATTCAAAGTGTATTTAAATTATTTAGTTGTCTTTTCAATTATGAATAAGGGCAATCAGAATTGGAATTGATCAAATTCAAACAATCCATTTCAATGTATTGTTTGTCTTTTTGGGCACTTTTAGTGTCCATGACTTGTTTTGTAACGCTTATATTCAGTCTAGATGTTGCATTTGTATGCATTATTTTATTCACAGCATTACTCTTAGAGTGTGTGTGTGTGTGTTTGCTGAGGCGCTGATGGAATGGAGTCCATAGGGATTTTGTTTATCTTTATCCCACATGCATACCTCAACTCTTGCTGCCCTTGACGCTCAGTAGCACAGAGTCATGTGTATACAGACACCACTGACACACATTTCTTTTTTAGGCACCATCGATTACCGTCAGCCAATACATGGACTGTGTTCTGTCTGCATCATCAGGTTCCAGGAAGTGATGATAAATGAACAGTGCTATCTGCCAGCACTGCTGTGACCATGAATATGGATTTCCAAAATAAAGACATTTCACAGCTTAGTTTAGTTCCTTTAAGGAAAGAAAGAGATGGCAAAATGTAGTAACGAGACATTGAATAAAAGAAACTAAAGAGCCACAAATTAGCACAGTGTCAATTCTTCAGATTGACACCACCATTCTATTAAAGCTCAGTCTGGGTCCATTTGAGTCATTCATCTAATTCTTTAAATTCATTCTTTAATACATAATCTTCTTACTGGCTTTGGATATGTGTGTAAACCTAAAAATTGTTCTTAAAACTGCATTTTCACATAAGCATACTACATACTGATCATCAACAAATACAATTCAATTAGAACAACTTTGTGATACAGTAGTACTGTGTAATTGTCTTTAACTAAGGAGCAGGGATGCCCAACTCCTTATCTTGGTTTTACTTTCAAAGAACCTGGCACTGTTTCTTTCCTGTGTTGTGTGGGTCTGTGTGTGCATGTATACATGCATATAAATTCATATGTATCTGTATCTAGACGTTTAACCTCAAAGACAGGGTCAAAGGAGTCAGGACTTTGCATAATTAGATGTTATTATGCAGGAAGGAAGCCATATGAGAAAAACACAGAATCAGAAAAGATATCTGTAAAGACCGCAACTGTCCATCAGACAGGTATGCCTCCCCAAACGAAGACAGGTGCAGAAATAAGGTTTCTGGCCGTGTGTGTGTGTGAACTGGTGGATACATTCAAAAGTAAGTGAGCTGAGACTGACAGAAGAAAGTTAAACTGGGAGGAACACATTGAGCCCTGTGGAGATTTCTTTCCTAACACACACACACACACACACACAATATCTATGTCGTGGGTATTGGAGTACACATGCTGTCATACTGAAGCTCAAAGCAGGCAAAAACTATTCAATCTTAACTTATTGTCTGTTTCCATCTCTCCATTTCTCTTTTGCTCTCAGTCAGACACACACACACACACACCCAGACAGGCAGACACACACACAAATACAGGCCCATGTCACAAAAACTCGATGTTGGAAGCAGCAGGTGAGAGAGGAAGAGAAAAACAGGTGGATGAGAAAGGAAGAACAGTCTGGGTGACGCTTATGTAGCAATATGATTTAACTTGACAAAAAGTCATGTGGAACCAGCATGGTACCTTTGGTGCTGAAACTGACTAGGCACCCATGGGCTTACCTAGGGGGCCTGGTTTCAGGAAAGGGGCCAGGTTAACCAGCAGATAAATCAAATCTAAGAAAAAGAGAGCCTTACCTGTCATTGGCAGGACCTGGAGGAGATGTGGCTGCTGCTGCTCTTGGTTTATTCACCTTGGCATACAGTCTATCAATGTGGTCATCAGCAGGGTTAGCTCCAGGGTCACTGGCATGATTTCCATGCCCTGGAAAAGAAGATGGGCTCTGTGGTGAGGAGCTATGAGCATGGGTGTGCTGGAGAGTACTGTATGGAGGGGACTGAGACAGCGGTGGTGGTGGCATTGAACCCATATCGCGTTCCCTGAAGGTTTGTATACGGGCGTAATTGGGGTCTGCATCATCATCCTCAACATCTGGATACACAGACACGCCCCCGCCACTGGGATGGTCTTTGGAGTGGTGTGCACGCAGCTCGGGATGTCCTGCCTCAATTCTGAAATGTAAATAAGGAGCTGGTTAAGACATCTACAATTCTGGGATTAAAGGGTAAGAAGAGTAAACATTAACCTTGCACCAACGTGTAATCTGTTTGCTTTAGTATGCTGATGCATGTGTGATTGTGGGACAGAGGGCTGAGTAAGGATATGGCCTGCTGAAAAAAGATAATCCCGGTAATTGCACCAGGAGTCAAAAGCTCATGAATGACAAGCGTGGAGCAGTGAGGGTTAGAAGGAATGGATAAAATGACAAGAATGAAAGGCAACGAAGGGAAAAGGATGACAGTTGTTAATGGATTCAGTGATTTTAGTGGGTTCAATGAGAATGATGAGTGAACAGTCATCTGTTATCAGGGCAAAAAAATTGTCACAGAATTTTCAATGAGAAAAGAAACAAAAAAAAAAAAAAAAAAAAAAAATCAGTCTGAGCGCACAAATTCATTATCGTCTCATCTCCCCACCTTTCTCTCTCCTCTCTCATCCTCTCAAACTCATGATCACTCAGGATGTCTGACTTCTGTCGCTGCAGATCGGCTTTATCCTTCTTCTCCTCTTTTTTCTTTCCAAATCTGGACAGAGAAGCAGTGATAAAGAGAGACATGTGAAACGGTGACAAAGGGGGAGAAAAGCATCATATTATGATAATATAACATTATGAGGTACGCCACATTAACACTTTCTAAACCATGCACACGCAAACACATTATATGATAACAGATTTAGTCTGTTTAGGTATTAAAATATGACACAGCTTCATATCACTTCAAGCCAGTGGGAACAGGAAGATCTAGTTCACTGTAAACAGCCGCCTTAAGCAAACACAAGCCTACTGTTAGACGTGAAGCCTTTTTTCTGACTTGACATTAACATGCTGCTCAGATGAGCCAATTACAAGTGGACTGATTAATTGATTTGTGGCAGCCTTACACAATATCGACATTGACTGCTGAGTATTGTTTTTCCAAATGTTTTTGCAACCACGTATAGGTATAACCATATTTCACTATAACACATTGATCAGCTCAGCTCCTACTTGTTCTGCTCTTCCCATCTTACCACATTAACAACAGTCTTAAGGCCTAAAGACAGACCCACATTTATTCTTTCCAGTCAGAAATTATGTGTGTATATGTATATTTGCATATAGGGCTGGGAAATGAGATTCAAAGGCCACTCAAGATGCGTTTTGGAGACACTTTGCCAAAGCCAGTTAAGAACTGATGTACTTACAACTCATCACATGTGATTGGATCAGCCAAGATCCATGTGAATACCATGACTGCCTTGCTACCACCACCCTGTAGTTAATTCTATAGTGAAGTCACATTCCGCCTTAAATACTCCCATAACTTAATTGCTTCCCCCTCGTCTCTTTTCACTTTGAGATGGACGACACCCCAGCAGCTATGCAGTGAAAGGACACGGGTAAGTGAGACAGTCAAGCCTGCTAAATAATTAATATATCCAACCTGCAAACTGTGATCTTCTAACGCACTTTATGTTTTATTCATTAGTTATTTTTTTTTTTATATCAAACCCTTTTGTCGACTGAAGTATCAATATACCTCTGTGCATTATTCTAAACAACATTGGGGGTCATTTTAAAGTGTTGAATGTATGAATGCATGTTAATAGTATATATAATAGTTGTTTGAGCATTCCATGCAGTTCTGAGCTGTTAATTTCATGCGGCTTGGTGAAGGAGCCAATTTCCCTCCTATAGAGTAGCACTCAATGGGCAATGAAGGGCTCCAACCATGTGTGTGCATTTACAATGTGCATGTGTATTTGCCTCACAGGGGACAAGCATCCCTCTAATCACTGCTACCTCCGGTGTTAGAGGCTTACCCTTTCCTTCAACTCGCTTCCTTACCTTCACTTACCCCTCTTTCACCTTCTCCTCCTGTTTTACCTCAGCGTTCTCTCCTTCCTCTCATTACCCTCCTTTCTTTCTATCCATAGCTCACCTTGCCTTCACCCCTTCATCTCGCTGTCTCGTTTGACGCTTTTTTCTTTTCCTCCGAGCTATCAAACACTGTCCTCACTGCACTTAAGCCTTACCATCCCTTCGTTTCCACTTCTCTATGCTGTCGTTTTCATTTCCTTTTTTCACTGAAGACTGAAGTAAGCAACTACATGTAACTACAGAACGCTTACATACATACAGCAGCAAACTGGAGCAGAAAAGAACTGTTACGAAGATATGACTGGAGCTCACTCTCTCTGCAGACCCTGGTGATATTGTTATTACTGGGCTATACACATGAATATGCACACACACACAAAGACATAAAGTCACATTTTACTAAATGACAACAACATTTGTTAATCTATAAGTACTACAAAATAAACTTGCATTAAACAGACAATATTTTAAATGACACAGCATCTTAATGTTACATTGACCAGGAGTGTAGTGTGTTTTGTTGTATTGGTGTGTTTATACGCGCATGTTGTCTTTAGTGAACGGAAGAGGAGGAGTGTTTAAAAAAAAAAAAAGGGGCCGCACATTTTAGTTAATATTGAGACATCACTGCATGGCAGGGAAAAGAAATGGGTAAACATTTCTCCTGCCACTGCTCTCAGGTTGAGCAGAGCAGGGTATGAAAAAATATTCACTTGGATCTCTTCGTATTGGTAACTGCACGTATAAATATATTAATATTAAATTAAATATATAACAAAACAGACACACACACACACAAAATATACATAAAGGCAGAACGTCCATGACACATTTTACAGTTGCAACAATATCACTTGAGTATTATTTCAGAAGGTATATCAGTTAGAACAGCTGATTTGCAGCCAGTTTAGATGAATACATTACCTCTTGTTCCGTCATTAGAGGGAACAGAATGATGGCTCATGAATATTCATGACCTAACACCACAATCTGTATGGAAAATGTACGGCTCACTCGTTTGCATGTGAGAAAGATTTCATTATTAGGATTTCATGTACAGGTTTCTTAAAACTTCCATCGGTGTCGAATAAGGTGGAGAAAAAAAAACAACATTTGGCCTTTTGAAATCTGACGAAGGGAGAAGAGTTCTGCCAAATTACCAACCAATTTTGAATAAATAATTTGTAATGCCACAACATCTGTTGTAACAGTGCATTCATGTAATTTACCAAAGGTGAGAGTGCAAGACAAAATGAAACAATAGAAGTGGAGTAAGTAAAACATTAAGGAAGACAAAGCCAGGTTCTGACAATAAACACCTACAGACACACACTGCATATTCACATTCACCCAGACGGCCCACTTTGAGCGATGAACTGTGAGCAGAGGGCTGGCCCATACTTTTGCTTCTGAATGGTGCATGAGGTGAACCAACAGCTGACAAATGAGTCAAAAATAGGTGCAAACATCTGTGACTCTCACTTCACCCATTCTCTCTATTCTTCCCCTCTCCTCTCCTTCCCTCCCTCTGCCACTCCTGAGACACGCCTTCCTTTGCTGTCACTGGTGAATGGATCCCAGAGGGAACGGGTGATGGACAAGTGTGCTGTGATAACAAGCGTGCGCACACACACACACACACACAGGCAGGTATACACTGTGCTGGGAAGCAGACACGTAGACACACACACATAGATGACTGGCAGGCATGACAACAGTCAGTGACACACCAATGATTTCCTGTCATGATTGGCAGCTGGTGGGTCCTTCCCCACTTTCAAGCATGTGCTCTCTAATTATGAACTAATGACAGAGACGATTTTTTAATCTTTCTTTTTTCTGCATGAAGAACTGAAAAAAGCATCCTCTGGCCAAATCCAAACATGTTGGCTTTTATGTAACAGAATGATATGCTAATAACTAGGGAGAAAAAACAAATCAAAAAATTCAACATATAGCTGTCAGAATGTGGTATTTTAGATCTGTGGCATTGACAAAATGTTGATGACTGTTTCTTTGGCAAAAGTTGTATTGCTGTCTCCAACATGATCTATCAGGATTTTGGGAGATATTCCTTTTTAACTTTCACTAACACACATTTCACCTCTTTCTGTAATTTCAGCATTTCAGATAAGGAGATAAGGTAATGTTTCGAAAAGCTCTGCTTCCATACCTATAACTTTAAGACAACTCGTGTGAACAAAGTAATTAATCCGACACATGCCCACAAGCCCAATTTGGGCCTCCTCTAACAATCCAGAAACACATTCATACATTTTGCAGATGATTTTGATGTAATGGAAAGCTCCACCAAAAAGAAAGTCTCCTGCAAATGAAAAAATGACCACGGCAACAAAGTAAGCCAATTTTCGACCAACCCTTTCATCCATGCACAACATGCACACACTGAAACACGCACACAGGCGTACAGTGTGCGCTGTCTTGGGCTAATAGGCCTAGCATGGAGCTCAACCATAACAGACCCCACAATGGAGGTAGTCAGCCCTAATGGGCCCCACCATCGAGATGGGCTAATAGTCACAATGATGGAGCACTTAAAGTCTAACAGAGGTGCTGTATTGTGACCAGCTGGAGGGAGCGAAGAGAGAGAGTGGGAAAGAAACCGAAGGGAAAATATATGAGGGGGGGTGTAATTGTGGGC
Organism: Echeneis naucrates; assembly: GCF_900963305.1. Taxonomy (NCBI): domain Eukaryota; kingdom Metazoa; phylum Chordata; class Actinopteri; order Carangiformes; family Echeneidae; genus Echeneis; species Echeneis naucrates. The sequence continues at coordinate 16,411,772 of NC_042531.1, read as the reverse complement.
ATCGATAAGAGGTAGAGGAATGGAATTAACTTAATGCTTGTAGACGATGGTGATCTAATTGAATCAAAATTGTTGAGACTTACTTTCTTTTAAAAATTTTTGTTTTTTGATTTTCTGGCTAAATTATCCTGCTCTCAGTCTTTGAAGTTTTTTTAAGGATTTCTATGACCCTCTAAATAAAATGTTATTATTAAACCACATAGTTAAGCTGTCAGCACAAATTTGTGCATATACATGCACATGGACACACACAAAACCATGCTCACCAAACAGAGCAAATGTGGGCTGGAGGGAGGGGAGTACAGTGGTGCATGATTAGAACCAGGCAGCCGACCATGCATGTATTATCATACATTCTCATAAATTCACACCAGTTTAAATCTGATAATGAATAGCATGCACATGTACTTTTCAACACAGCAACATTCACATAAACAAACTGGCAAGAACAGCGTCTGTTCCTCTCTAGCTCTGGTGAACCATGTCCTCTTCCAGTCTCTCCTAACTGATTACAAAATTGTCATCTCTTGCTCTGAACATGCCACACACCAACACACATGGGTGTGTGCACGTGCTTGCATCCATGTGTACATGCTTGCGCACATACCCACACACACACACACACAATATGAGACAGAGGTGTTGGTTGAATATCAAATCTCAGCATTCAAGCAAGAAAGAGAGGCAAAGATCAGATCATAGTGGGTCAAATAAATGCAATCATTTGGGGTAATACACACAACCCCCCCTTCACCCCCCTTCACACACTGCGTCTGAGGAAGATTCACAGCAAACTATCTATACGAAAACCATCTGACTGTGTGGCCAATCATGTTTTATCACAATATAAATATTCATAATAGAATGGTTTCTAACGTGCTCACGCACGCACGCACGCACGCACGCACACACACACACACACACACACACACACACACACAGACTGGCATGTCTGATTGGCAGGTGGCAGCAGTTCAGATGACAGAGCCAGCTGTCAGCTTAAAGGGGCTTTACAACAAATATTCACAGTCTAACTCTAATATCTGGATGAACAGTGTGAAAGAAGCATTACCGTAATTACATTTAACTTTTGTATACCTCTACACTCACTCTTCATTTATGTGAACAGCTAAATTATGACAATGCTTTTTTGGCCAGTACATCTTAAATTTGGAAAACAAGTGACCAGAGTCACACTATAGGATTGTAGGACTACTAAACACAGATACCTGCACTTGATTTTAGAGCTGGTGTATGGATTGAGATATAAAGTGTCAAATGTGAGAAGAAACACATGAATAAAATTAACTACTGCTACTGTAAAATCAGGTATTTTGAAAAAGATGGACTGTCCTGACTTGTGCTGCCCTCTCCTCCAGATCATCCGTACAATCAGAGTTGGCCTTAGATGAATGTGACAAATTGGCAGCTTGGCATAAATTGGACTGTCCTGAATAGCACCAATTTGACTTTTCAGACTCCTACTATTACTTGCAATCAAATGGAGATAGGGAACTGGAGGAGGGGGAGTGGACAGAAAGGAAAAATTTAAATGATGCAAAGATTGAGGGTGGGTGTTACAGAGCCATGACTATAAAAAGGGGAAGGAGAAAAAAGGCTGAGATTATCGCCGGTCTCCAATCGAGACTCTTATGGTGATGAGAGATGGGTTGTGGAGGAGAGGACTAAATACATCTCTGGGTGTATAATATGGTTTCTTGACACACTTAAGGAAAAAAGCAAGAGGGGAATTGGTGGTTAGATGAATAGATGGATGGAGAGCTAAGAGCAGTGCGGGAAGACTTGGTTTGATTAAACTGGAGAATACACTACTAATACAGTTTGAACATATCTCCAAGCTAACATAAAAGAATTGTATGTGGAGTGATTTTGGGACAGAAAATTACTAGGAGACCACAGAGGGCAACATCCACATCACAAAAATGAAAACTATGACTGCATTTGACTGCCTCAACTGAGGGGGGCTTCTCTGCTAAAAGTCTATTGAAACATTTATCTTTTCACAATGATTACAGACCCTTCACTTTTTCCTGAAAGAAGACCAGTTTGACTTATTGTAAAATTGGTGGTTATCACCTTAATTCATGTATGTATTTCAAAATGTAAATGTAAATTCAGTGTGTATAGAATGGTAATAAAAAATATTCTTCTAATCAGCTAATGATGGTTGGTTGAAAGATATTAATATTGACATGCTGAGGTTTTTTGTTCATTTGACAGTAATGTCATGCTAGGTTTCTTGTTCATAATTGAAGGCCGAATTAGGCAAACAAAAAGTGAACTTTGATTTACTTGTAAATACTTTAAATCTAAAATATGATCTAGTTTCATATGAGAAGTTTTCATAGTCAAAATTTTCAGGTACAGACATTAGTTGTGGGCATTCTAAGTGTTCATATATTTATCCAAATTATAGAATTTTTACCAAAATTAAGAATTATATTGCAATATAAAATTTGGCTATATCAGCCATCCATCTTTATCACAAGCAAAATGTCACCTTTAGTGAGCAGCTAAAATAGAGAGAAGCTCCACATTATTAAATGTGTATCAGCTGTATCAGAGCATACCACTAACACGTCGAGCATCTCTTGTCATAAAAGTGCCACGGTCCCAGTGATGGATCACGTTTGTGAGTGGAGGTTAAAATGTTTTCCATTTGTGTACAATCAGTTTATCTGCAAAGTTTAGATTAGGTTACATAGTCGGTTCCTGCCCTTCATAAAAACAGTGCTGTTGCCATGCAGGCAATTTTAGTCTATTTGATAAAGATTCATGATGGAAATGCAATTAAATGGAAGTAATATTTATTCTACTTCCAAATAATAATATTGCAAAATGAAATGCGGTCATCTTGAAAACAAACTCTTTTCTGAAAAGTGATTTTGGAAACACCCTGAAAAATCCTCAGACCTTGTATTAGCAATTTTGCACTTTTTGCCATTGGTTGAAAACTCTTTCATGCACAATAAAATACTGCTAAAAAAGTTTTATTGATGTTGTTTGTTTCGGGGATGTGACCTCGTGTCAAGTGTGGGCAAGCAGAGACTTTCTTCCATGCTGCAAGGTCTATCTTTCATTTGAGGCTTGAAGAATTGCATTACAAAACAAAAAAAAAAAAAACATTTCATAAATTTAGGCCATGGAAAGAAGCTACCATTGACGCTGCATTTAATTTTTCAATAGAACTAAAAGCAGCACTTTTTGTAATGATGGGATAAAGTGCCTAAACTGTGGGCTCTCAGGAACATTTCACAACAATAGAGACAGGAAAATTTGACATGAAACTAAAACTACAGAAACAAATTGATAAAAAAAAATAACATTCAACATCACACTACAGAATACATCACATAGCTTTAAACATCTATCTCCTATATGTTGCATTTGCTTCTCTTTGTGCATAAAATTGAGCCACAGATTCTTGATGGGCTGACATACAACGGGCCTTTTACACAAGAACATTTGTAGTCCACATGTCACTAATGATCAGGGAAAGCACAAAGCTGAGATTAAAGAAAAAAAAGGTGAAGAAAAAGGTGGGGTAGTTCAGAGAGAGCATTGAACCTGCTCAATTAGGTAACATTAGTGCATATCAGCATAATTACTTAATATTTCACTGTAAATAACTTGCAATTCTGAGATATAATTACTGTGATAAAATGTGACTGAAATCTGGATGTGTTTTTCTGGGTTCTGGTTCAGAAAGACTGCTTTTGTACAGTAAGTGGATTGCAGCTTTATTTTGTTGCTCAAACCGTTGCTCAAAGTGTTTTTCTTAAGATATGCATCTGTGTAATGGTCATGTGAAATCCCACTTTCAGAAATGACGCAGGGAAACCAACGTATTAGGTACAGTAAGTATTATGGTAGAATGTCCTCACTGTTCACTAAAACACACACTCTCTGTGGGCTTGTACCTCATTCACATTGGAAGATATTGTGTTAAAGTTAATCACCCGAATTAGACAGATTTTTTTTTGTTTGTTTGTTTTTCATGAGTGATAAAAAAGTGCTTATATTTGGGGACAATTGTTTTTCATGAATGAACTGGATCACCTGACCAGAGGGTTAACTTCTAAATTATCATTCTGTGTAATTGTTATTGCAGTTATCATGCTGACATCATCTGAAGTCAGTAGAAACCAACATTCTTCTTTACCACTAAAATTTATCTTTCTTCTAAACTGAAGCTCCCTCAGACAAATGAAGACTTTAAGAAGCCACATGGGTAAAAGGTAGTGCAGATACTGTGTCCAAATTTCAACAAATACAGACATACACGCACACGCATTCTCATACTACGAGGGGACTTGGATGACAACTTTCCTCTTTCCCACACACGGTTGCTCACCTCAATAGACCAAATCCTATTTTCCTGCTCTTCTTTTCTGTCTCTTCAGGATCGTCTGCTTTCTTTTTCTCTTTTCCTTTCCCTTTGTTCTTCTCTTTCTTCTTTGTTTTCACTTTCTTTTTCTTGTCTTTCTTGCCTTTCTCCTCGACCCGATCCCCCATCCCCTGGCGGGAGGAACTACTTGCAGGGGTGTCCCGGCCTGAACTTGGCTCTGAATCATCCTCTAAGGGAATAAGAGAAAAAAGAGGAGTAGAAAAGATGAGCATTACAATGAGTGGTGGAAGAAGGGAGGCACCGTTCAACTAGCTGGTAAACATGTTTTTAGCTTGATCAGTGATCCGCCATCAGTGTCAGATATATGAATTCTAAGCCATTTAAATATATAACACAGCTGCACACGCGTTACAAAGTTTCTGTCAATAATAGTTTTTAGAAATAGAATCAGTATTGGCCCAAATCAGACACACAGGTCAGACTTTTAAAACAAAACAATGGGAAGTTACCAGGAATTTTGCAAATAGATGATATCTTACGCAAAGTAGTAGTAAAGAACTATAACCAACTACGTCCATCAATGTAGAATAAAATCAATGAAATTCAAACTGATCATGTATCTATCAAAAAAAAAAAAAGTCCACATACACACAGGCACACAATGCCACATCTTCACATCGCATCTATTAACTTTACTTCAAGGCGTAAATGGTGATGCCTCATTACTTCTCCAGCAGATTGGAGCTCTGGTCTTGAATATCAATGATCTGTCTCTCTCAGACACACACACACACACACACACACACACACACACACACACACAGACACAAACACACATACACACACACACACACACACACACACACACACACACACACACACACACACACCAGTTGTCAGATTTTATAAGATAACAAAACCAAATTAGTTACTTCAATTGAGATTTTACTTTGTGTGGATCCTCACCTCACCCTTAATTACAAAGACTGTCTACCAGCAGGATGGAATATAATTGTGTGTTGTGTGTATGTACAGAAAATGTTTATTTGTGTGTATGCATTGCTGCCTGCAAACCCACAAACTGTTAGTCGTATCTGTCATTGTTAATCCACTCTTATTGTCCTGCATTGTCCTCTCGGGTCTTTACAATGTAGGGTGTGCAAGAGTCTGTATGCCCACTGATTCACGCGACTACTAAAACACAACCAAAGAGCAAAATAAAATTATATTATATAAAGCTGACCCAATATAGACCACAGAGCCACACCTGGGTCGAGTCCAGCTGTTATCTTGCAGTGCTGAATAACAGCTGGCAAATTTTTTGTTAGCATGCCAAAACTGGTCCAAAGTAGTGTCTGACAGTCATACTGCCTTTGGGCCAGATTTGGGCTGTGGCACCAGGAAGTATACTCGCCCAGAAGAAACACAGTCATAGGCCAGATATTTATTGATATCTGGTACCAACTGAACCCAAAAATGGAGTTTGCAGAGAGGCTTTGTGTGGAGGTGCACCGTAAACTTTTCCAAGACAATTGATTTAAAAAAAATAAATAAATAAACAAATAAGTAGACCAGAAAAGGAAGCTTTTGTTCCTCTTGTTGTGCGGATGATACCATTTTTATTTTAGTCAAAATGCAGACGTGTGGATATAACCCTCTAATGAGGAGTTAAAAACATCTGCAACAGCCAGAGAAGGAAGCAGAGTAACGCCTTGGTCAAGGTCACTTGGCCTTCACATATTGTGGCTTTGGCCTCTTGAATGCAGTATATGAAGAGAATTTTAATTTGCTTAGATGTGGCAGAGAAATTCACATGCACCCACAGATAAACTGATTGGTCAAAGTTCAAAGCTCAGAAAAAAGGGGTTTTGGTCATAACTCAACTAATTGTGACAAAATTAACTTAAATATAGAAAGTTAGGGTTGTTCATGACATCTGACAGCAAAATCTCTCAAATACGCCCTGTGTTTAGATGTGCACAGATCAGTTTCTCTTGTTTGTCTCACACAGTAATTTGCTATGCCAGGATTGGGCTGTAACTGGTTGTGAGTTAGAGCAGCCCGTCAGTACAGTTGAATAAGTAAATATCAGAGGATTTGCCAGAAAGCACATTAGGTAAATGAGCCAATATAAATTTACTATTGGCTTGTCAACTCATATAAAGTCAATCTATAGGTTGTTTCAACAAAGTATAAGCATTTTAAAAACACTGCATAAAATCTCTTCTCTTGTAATACTATAAGTTGTACTGTCAAAGGAAGCTTATAATTCACAGGATAGAATTCTCCCTAAACCACAGATTCCAGCATTTCTTGGAAAGGTGTTCTAGGAAGGCACACAAGGCAAACAACAAAGAGAAAAGACAGAGACACAAATGAAACTGATGTGCAAGAAAACATCTGAGGAAGTGGCAACTATTTACCACTAAAATCAATCCCAGCTGACTTGAAGACATCGAACCCTCTGTTGACTGAACAGTGCTGAATTCACTAGTATCTGTAGCACTGTGATGGAAAAATGTAGAAATGTACAGAAGGAACACACAAAGAGAGAATATCTCCAGTATGTGCAGCAGGGGACTGTTATCTGTCAATTAACAGAAGCTCTCAAAGTGTTGAACATTTAGAAGGACGGTGACAGATGTGGCCACTGCGTGTGTGTGGTGTTGACATGCCCTATTAGTCCGATCCTGTGTGAGAGTAGTGATCTGAAACAGCCCAACTCATTACTCTGCTGGTGACTGATAAGAGTTTGCTGCTAATAATACAGCTGGGAAATGAACCACACACCCCCACCGCCTCTACCTCCAGTGGAACAATACCATTTAGCTCCTGGACAAATATTTAAGGCTAAAGCCAAATTCAGCTCTGAATCACATGCATCCTGCCATGAAAAGCAGCTGAATTGCTTGATATGTGTTGAAAATTTGAGGGATGATGTCACAGAAGTAATCTATTTACTCGTGGAAATAGTAGCATATGAAGAAAAGGAGAGAAGACAGCAAGTGACTTATATGAGCATCCGAGTAATTTTTGTTTTATGTAGACATTTTTTCAGGTATAAGCACCAAAACAGCACACATTCATGCACACAGGCCCCATGACTTCACACGTTTTTCACATCTCTTACCTTCATCATCTTCAGGTGGCCCATCATAGGATTTATCAATAGCCGCTCTGAAGCTCTCATTGCAGCCTCTTCCCCTGACCATATTTGGGCGAGGACGGTGGAATGGAAGGAGCTCATTTTTCCTGTTAACCTCTGACATTGCCATTTGTAGACTCTCCAACGAACTGGACTTCTTCAAGCCAAGGGTAGGGCCGAGTTCCACTGGACTTGATGCAGCTGAGGAAGTAGATGGAGAGACGAAAAGGCCGATATAAGAGTCTCATTTTAAATGTGTATAATTGCATTAAAAATTGGCACGCTTATAAGAGAACCTGAAAAGCACACACTTGGTAGGAAAAAAGGCAATTTTTCCAAGTCTGATCAAGCTATTAAAAGGATTTAACCGTGTTATGCCATGATTAGATTGTGTGAGAACTCCTGTGGAGACTGGAGACTGGGAGCCGTAGACATGGAGCCAGATAGACCACAACATGGCTGAATTTGGGACAGCAGAGCCAAGGAAAAAATACACTGATGCAGTTAACTATGCTGTTATTGAGTTTATGATGGATGTGAAGCCCGCTTCAATGTTAGTGGTTCTCCATCCATCACCTCAACTATGCCTTGAGAGATATTACTGAGGGAGGGATGCAGCAGAAAGGATGATGAAGAGGAGGGAAACGTATGAGAACACAGAACAATGGCGGCATTACACATTGTGCTACCTAACAATTGTTGCTATTCCAATACTGAAACTCAAACAAAAGTAATGCAATGTTGTCTGCTTAAGATGGACCAAGTTGCCTCCTGCAATGTCTACACCACTGGGACGAGGACTGCTTATTGTCAGTCAAAACATGGAAAGAAGGTAATGCGCACTTCCAATTTGGTGTGTTACCTAAAATGAGGACGACACTGATGGCAGGAAAGATGCAGAGAAAAGAGATGCTAGGAACGTTGACAGGGAGAGAGCAAATTGAGTTTCCTCCATGGAATTCCATGGTGGCAGAGAGGAAGACAGAGAAAAATGATAAGGAGGGAGTAAGGCCGGGCGTGCTGCCAGCTCAAAATACTGCTAATCCTTACACACATGCCCACACACATACACGCACAAGTATTTTAGATGACTTGCTGGCTCTAGCTTGTCGATATGATGCCACTGTGATTCATGATAGCTAAACCTGCATCACTTTAGCTAATGATTCCCTATACACACATGACCACTCAGTGTGTGTATGTGTGCGCGTGTGTGTGCGCGGGTGTCTCCTCAGAGCAAACAAGATGAGAGGACTGATGTGACTTCCATATCTATTTAAACAACCATTAGGCAAACACACACACACATCAAGAGTAATAACACCTAGAATGTATGCACATGAATAATTTAAGGCAGCGGCTGGGTGAAGAGATGGACAAGGGGCCATAACTCCCATCCATAAAGACAGCCCACATGACACTCAGATGCATACTGAAGCAGTAAACATACACACAGCACAACAAATGCTATGTGATTATTTTATCACAACCCTGGATTGACGATGAAGATTTTTTAATATGGCCACAACAAAGTTTTCTATTGTTTGTGTATTAGAGACTATTATTAATTCCACTCAGAATTTCTTAACTCTTTGCAGCTGCACAGGCATTTTGACCAAGCAGCAAATGTTTTGCTTAAATGACAGCATTCACACTATGTTAGATGTTTTAACTATTAGTCACAGCACACGTCAAAGTTTATATTAAAATGTATTAATATATCACCTGTCACACAAAAAAAGAAGAGCTTTCATCTTGGCTGAGGATTAAAGATCAAGAAAAGAGATTATTAAATACATTAGGTAATGTAATAGAGATGGACCTGATTATTAACTGTGTAATATCGTCATCAAAAAATCCAATATATGTATTTCCATAAGTGTCACGGGGTATCACAATTAATTTGATCAACCTACACTGTCATGGCAACAGCCATGGTCCCTCTCTCCCTTTGTGACTTCACTTCTTTTTCCCACTCTGTTGTGCTTCTTGCTCTCTCTCTCTGGGTGTGGCACGTCCCTGCTGCTTTGATGGAAATCACCTCCATACATCTCATCAGCTCTTCAGTATTTGGACCCTGGTTTTCGCTCCAAACCCCACCAGATCATTCTGTTGATTGCTACTTTTCAATATGCTTTTGGATTAATCCTGTTTTCCCCATGGTCAAGGTCTCTGGTCCTGACCAACTTCTCCATCCACTAAAATTCGACCCCAGTCTGAATCTCTGCATTATGTTGTGGAACCTTTTTCCACCCTCTTGATGCATTCATATTTATGCATTAAAGAAAACTCCTTTTTATAACTGCAACCTTGAATCTGTGACCTGCTTTTGGGTGCTCAAGTTCATCCCTGATTATAACATACACAGAGGCACAGAGCCTTAACCCTTTAAGGGGCAAGTGACTATTTACTGGTAACTCTGTGAAAGTTACCATAGAAGTCACTTCCTGAGAAAGGTTTAATATAGCTGTGTACATTTTGCTGTCAGTGAACTAAAATGAAAACTTTATTAGCTCCTCCACCAAAGAGGAAAGTGAGGCTACGATCCATATATATATATACATAGTAATTCAATATAGTTTTGTTTTTTTTTTCCAAGAGGCAGATTTTAATTTCCAGGGCTTTAATTGCATTGCAATGTTTAAATAAGGGGGACAAATTCCTACTTTAACAGCAAACCCAAGATTGGAATTGACTAAAGAAAGCAGATTTACTCTATAACATTTGAGCCAAGGCTAATGAAGGCATGAATGAGTACAGTTGTCCAGAATCTTTGAGGTATTATTCCCTTTATTCACACTCTAATCAGTGTTCCTCAAATTGTTCAAGCTGATGTATGCTGTCACCAACAACATTCTCAAAACACATGAGCAAAAAAAGTTAAAATAGCTTCTGACATTTTAACATCTGTGGCAATAAACTCCTAAATAGTGTTTTCATGTCTAAAAGGCTTATTTTGATTCATACACATCAGTGTTTACTGACCTGCTCTGTAGATTAATGCATCCATATGTAATATGTGAGAGAAGTCCTTCATTTAAACTCAATGCCAGACCGCAGGGTCAAGATTAATTTCCCACTGGGGGATCACAATGTTTGTGGGCAAATGGAATCAGTTTAAGAAGTCTGATAGAGCCTGTGACCTCCAAGTCCAAAGTTGTCTGATTGCACACGCTTGGATTGTGGGATGATACAAATTTTGTTAAAAATAGCTTTGTGTTGTGCTAGGTTCTCAGGGAACAGACGCATGCACGCTTGTATGCTTCCATGTCCAAAATCGTATTCACAAACACACTGCGACACACAAAATTTTGCTGTGAGTAGCAGGATTTGTGTCAGAAATGTAATTACTGCTGTCCAACTGTAAGATGATAGAATTAAGCTGCTTTTAAAGAGATAGAGGGAGCAAGGAGAGTGAAAGGGAGAGAGTGAGAGTGAGAGAGAGCGAGAGAGAGAGAGAGAGAGAGAGAGAGGGGCTGACAAGCAGAGGAAAAAACAGGACATTGTGAAAGGTTTGTACAGAAAGAGAGAAAGAGAACAAGCCTGGGAATGAACGACAGTGGATAAAAGTGACAAGAGACAGAGAGTAGGAGAGAAGTAATCAAAAATTTAAAACAAAATGCAAAGACAGAGAACGCCAAGCTATCCCAAGGCTATTTTGTTGGCAGGAAGGCAAAAGGCTATTTTCAAAGTCAACATTACACCAAACAGTGGCTTAGCTGCAGTGTATCAACAGCAGCATAAAGATAAAGAGAAAACATAAAGAGATGCTTCTCAATAAAAAATAAATAAATAAATAAAAAAAAACTTGTTTATCCGTAAAGAGAATAGCAAACTTCTCTCACTGTCCCATCAGTGGAAGTCCCACTGTGTTAAAGAAAAACATCACATCTTAGTCAAAATATTTCACTATCCGGCCCAGCATCATGCCAAATGAATCATGAGTGTCCTCTTAAGGCACATGAAGTTTAGCAGGCATCTACTCATATACAGGGTGTGATGCATAAATAACAAAGAGCCATGTGAGGAAAATTACATGTCCTCAACCTGTGAACAAATGTAAGAGACAGTGAGTTAGTGCCTCAAATAAAATTGAGAAGAGAAGATCATTCCTGGAAACAACTATTTCTTGTATATTTTATATATGAGTGTTAATCTCTCGGAGGATGACATGCGGCTTTACTATCCCTCAGAGTTTCCTATTAATTGAATGGGCATCATAAACAATAAAAAAGCATGTGACGTCATCTTCAGTTCCACGTCTCAGAGCGGCATTTACTGCTTCTCTCTGAGCTTGATGCAGATGCCGCAGCACTGAACAGAAATAAAATAAATAAATAAATAAAATACTTGTAAAAAATAATGCAATACTAACTTGGTGGACTGTTTCCTGACAATCCAGAAGCTATTGTCTCATTTCAATGTCTGTAATGTCACAACATTGAATGAACAGGCTACCTTCCTGCCCCTAACTGTGTGAAGCTAAGAAATTACATGATTAAAAAAAAGAAAAGAAGAAATGTAACAGATTAATCTTAATGTTAAAAAAATTGTAAATGATGCAAAAACGTAAAAAAAAAAAACAAAAAAAAAAAACACACAGCCAGAACCACCCCCACCTTCTGGGGGCAATTTAGTCCTCCATTACTGATTCAGACATTTCTAAAACATAAAATAAAGAATAGTACCCCCCAAATCAATATGTTGATCCTTTCCGTTTTAACTGGAAGCTGAAGATCTCTAATGGTCTACTTTTTCATTCATTCATCTTCTACTGCTTATCCCTTTCCGGGTCACTAAGGTGCTGGAGCCAATCCCAGTTCATACTGGGTGAAGGTGGGGTCACCCTGGACAGGTCACCAGTCCATCACAGGACCAGCACACAGAGACAGACAGAGACCAACAACCACTCACACTCACACTTACGGACAATTTAGAGTCACCAGTTAACCCAAACATGAGGAGGAAACTGACACAGGCAGGGGGAGAACATGTAAACTCTGCACAGAAAGGCCCCAGGACGGGAACCGAACCCACAACCTTCTTATTGTGGGGCCTAATTGTCTACATTTGAAATTCAATTGTTAAAAATAATTAACTTAACAAATGTGTGGCAGTAAATAAGGAGTTTATTAGTATATTTCTGTGTGCAGCTGAAACAAATTTGCATTCATAATTTGTACTTCAACAGAAAAGAGCTGCATGGGGTTCTCTGTGGTTAGAAAGGGAAGCTACAGTTAGGAGAGACATGTAGACATGTTGCATGTATACAAGAAGGGACATACAACAGGCACACACAACTGTTCCAGAATGAATCCATCATGGAATGAGACTGATTGATCCAAGACAGTAACAAATGGCCTACCTTCCTTGGTGTTTCTTTCTCTCTTTCAACCATCGTACAATGTACAATACAACTAATGTTAGTGGTCGACGTGTGAGGCCTTACAGAGATGAATGGCCATACCAGTGAGAAATGACAGCACTGACCATCTCCTGATTACTCCTCATCTTTATTAGCTTATCGGAGGAGATGGAGACAGGGTCAAAGGCCATTCAATATAAGGAGAGGTACAGAGTGTACACGTAATAAGCATGAAATTTCAGTGTGTGCTAAACACAGCAGACAGAGGGAGAGAGACTATGAAAAAATTACGTGCAGGGAAAAGGTATTCAATAGCATAAAAGGTGAAGCTGTTAGGGAAGCAGTTGATGCCGAGTTCAGCTGCTTTACTTCTGTGTCTGAGAATGGATAAGAAGGAATAGTGTGAGGCACAAACAAAGATGTGCTGCTCTCCTTGTAGCAAATTAATCCATCAATCCACATCAGCCTAACAAGGTGGCTTTCAGGTTAATTCCAAGGCAAAGTCTGCAAGAGCCAAAGAGAGAAAGAAACAATGAAAAACTGAAAAAGAAAAAAAGAAAAGAGAGAGAGAGATGGAGTGTGAAATAAAAAGACAGAGAGGAAGAAACAGACGGGGATATAGAGAGATCTAGTTTTGGTTGAGCCTGTCTGTGTGCGACTGTTGTCAAAGTCAAAGTTTCACTAGGGAGAGATTCAGACAATGGACTGCACCAGTCTCCCTCAGCATCACACTGGCCCCCTGACACACATACACACAGACACACATTTTCAGAGAGATGCTGTTCATTCTAAGCTCCTCTGTCTGTTTGTAAGTCTGTAAGCCTGAGTGGCGTTGGCAAGGAAGAGAGTGAGTCACACAGAAAGAGAAAGCGAGAGAGAGAGAAGGTGATAACACAAGGACATACAACCACAGCATAAGTGGATGGGCATATTGACGGCATATTGAGTATTTTTACTTGGATACATCAGTGAATAGGAGAATGACTTCATGTCTTCACAAGTATGGATAGATGAGAGTCATTCCCCAGAACAAGACTATCACATCTTTTGGAAGCATCTGTGTTGGGATTTGTGCAACTATTAAACTCTCGCACACACATTTCAAGAACCCTTTGGCATCACTGAGGACGTTCACACACATGTACACATGCTCCCTGGATAGAAAAACACACACTTTCTCCTGACAAGCTTTTCATCATTCCTGTGCCTGTCCATTGCTCACCATTTATTTTCATACTCTCCTACATTGATTCTAAGACACACACACACACACACACACACACACACACACACACACACACAAAGAGAGAGAGCTCCAGGCTGTCCCCATCACCAAAGGAAAACGCAGCAGGGAAAAAAAAAAAAAACAGCTGCAGCCGTTCATTTTATGTCCTGTCAGCAGTATTTGAATGTGTGTGTGTCTGCATGCACATTCAACTGCACTGTCCTATTTAAAGTGGTCTGTGGAGGGAATCAGTCCACACTTAAGAAAGATAGATTTATATATTCTGTTTTCACTTTCTTTCACCATGACATAGTTCACATCTGTATTGTATATTTCGACAGTGATTTGAATATCAACTTGGAATTTCATTTGAAGCATCTTCTCTCCATGCATTTCATGTTTCTTCTACCACAGCTGATTCGATTTATTTTCTAAAAGATCGGGCTCCGATTTCTCTGTGCCACGACAGAAACATAAAGCATTACTGACCACAGCACACACACAGATAGACAAACAACTTGTGTTAAGTAGTGTTTCAAGTTTCGTATTCTCCATCAGTATTGTAATATTGGAGTTTTGAAACAGAGACCTTTCCAACTACATTAAAAATAAGCAGTTTAAAATTTACTGAGGGGAATTACAGAATTTGCTCTATGGCTGCCTTCACACAGGAAATGTATTCATTCACAAAGGCACAGTTAGACACACACACACCCACTCACTTTCAGGGAAGGTTTCCACACACATACACACACACACTTTGTAATATGGTCTCCCATTTCCATCACTTTGCATCGCAGATTCTACAGAATCATAACATAATGTGACATCTTCCAAGGTTCACATTTTCCACAAGATGATGGAGTCTTTCCATTAACATAACATTACCATAACCATAGTATTTGTGTGTCTATGTGCATGCGTGTATATTTGTGACCGGTGGTTTCTCAGGGCGTGGAGGGACAGACCACTGCTCAAAGTCATTGTCTTTAAAACTGCTCACTTCCCAGGAACTGACCCCACAATCTCCCCTCCCTCTCTCGCTCTCTTTGCTTTCTCAACAAACTACAGGCAGCTGTCTGACATCCCAGTGCGGGTTTTCTGGAAGCTGTTCAATAATAAAAACTGCATTAGAACAAAGGAAAGTGCGTTGGCAAAAAATAAGGGGGGGCACGGTTTCCAGACACGTTCTTTTTTTTAACTCTCTGTGCTATGTGGCATTGTAAAACAGGCGACAGGTTGATATGCAACAGGTACAGAGATCATGCAAACAGGCTTCAGTATTATAAAAAATATAGATTTTCCCAGGAGAAAGGAGAAGCATTTAAAGGCTTAGCTGGACAATCATCTAGCATGTTGCTGGGGAGGAGACAGCTAAAACTCAAAAGAATGAAAACTGTGGTTGGACTTGCGAATGATAAAAACAGGTTTTCACTTTGCTTGCAACTTTCAGCTATCACTTCAAGTCAGGTTGGCTTAGATTCACTGGTGACAGAAAAGGAAACAGTAGATAAATCCATATATTATAATTAACCAACAGTGCTTTTTGTCTTTCTTCATCCAAAATTTCAGTCAATAAAAAAATAACAGGCCAAGGAAAAACCTCATGAACTGTTTTTGTTCCGCAGGATATGCTGTGGATAAGTGGTTTCAAAACAAGCCATAAACTGCAGCGATTCACGGGAGAAGAGGAATTGTAAGGGGAAAATCTAACAATACTCCTTCATATCAAGGCTAGACAGACAATTTAGTCTTCAAATCCATTCACAAGTTCATCCAGCCAAGCCCCAAAATTTTGCTGTGTTGTTCCTGTTACATTTGAAGAAAGATCTTCTTTGTCATTCACCACACTCACCATTGAGAAACAATGTGATTTGCAGGTCCAGGCTCACAATGGAGAGTGACTACAAATGAGACTGATTTAATTTACACCTGAAGGCAGTTTCTAGTTATTTAAGATGTTACAATCTTCTCAGAGTGAAAAGGGCCACATACATTTTGACACCATTAATAAGCGTAACATAAGCAGATGTTTACTGACAAGAGCGCTTTGTTTTGGAAACCTAAAGGAATACACAGTCAGAGTCTGAGATGAGAGTTACAAAGTGTTTGGATTTTGTATGTTTTTCCTCAGATGAAACCTTGTTTTGTGCCTTTGGATTTAAAAAGATTTTCCCCTCACCTTGCCCTTGCCCACACTAGGATATCATTCACAGTCATGGGTCTGACAGTATCACTTAAGTTCCCAACCAAAGATGAGAAACTAGAGTGAAAGAGACATTTTTTTCCAAATTATATTAAAAGGGGGTTTCACTGTAATAAAACGTGTGTCCAGCATTCTTTCCATGTCTTGTATTTTATATGCCATATATTGTCTTTCCGGTTCCCTAAAGAATGGTTATGAATTCACTACACAAAATTCAGTGCCACATTAAGTAAAACTTAAGCAGAGAAGAATGTGAAAAAAGAGGCTGGACTGATTGACAGGACTAAAGTGGCAGACAACAACACAGACACACAGAGTGGAATGAAGAAATGTGTTTCTACATCCAAGCAGCTAGAAACAACAAAATGGGGGAAACTTTAAGGCCAAGCAAAAAAGAAAACTTTGACACTAAAATTCAATAAAAGAGTGTGTGTGGGCTACTAAGGTGAAAGGTTTTGCTGCACCTGTCATCTTTATTTACCTGTGCTCATGCTCTCCTTTTATACTAGCATGTCCTCTTTTGTTCTAACTCTTATGTATGTGCTTGTCTGTAAGTGACCATAGACTGGCCCTTTTCTTCTCTCTCCAGTACTTCTGCAATTCACATTTTCATCCGCAACTCGAACTGAACAAATTCAGGTATTAAGACATGTTGATCGAGACAGAAAGGGGTCAAGTGCATATAGGGGACAGAAGAAGCCAGATGTAAAGAGAGTTAAAGTGGCATGTACACAGAAAGAAAGAGACGAAAGGCAAAAGAAGGGAAACATGGCTTTAAACTTTGTGATGAATTGGTTGAAGTGATAAAAAAAAAAATGTTTCCTGATTGCAAAACAAAAAAACTAAAATGGAGAGAAGCAGCAGTGTTTGAGTGTGACTATTAATCTACTCTTTCTTTGGTTATATTTTGTTTACTGTGGAAGCAAATCATAAGTCGGTCAGACAAACATGTCTTCACCTTTCACATTGAGTTCCAGTTTAGATGCATTGCGACAAATTGCACACAGTTACAGAAAACTGAGGCTGTGGCTCTTACTTCCATTTTCTTGATTTCCCTTTTTGAGGTCAGCTCAATGGGATACTTTTCTCCTTTGTAACTTTGCTGTCTTTTGGCTTTCTTACTTGCTGACATTTTTTTGAAATCAAGCTGTGTTTGGTAAAATCTTTGTTTCAGTGTTCTTTTGTGTCTTCTACTTGAGTTTATGTGCTGGTGTAGGATGCACCTGTGATTGGCTCACCTCCAGTGTTTCGTACCAGGGATCCAACGTTGCTCTCATCTGCCACTAGAACAAAACATACACCTGTTAATCTATAAACACACTTTCACACATATAATTCTTTGTTGTTTGGATTACTTCCCTTGATTTCAATATAATCAATTTTTTGTGTCCAATCTACCAGCTGTGCAAAAATGTTTTTTAACCCCTAAAAACTTTTTTTGGTTATTTCATTTCTCCTTTCTACAACTGCCTCAACTCCTCCTCCTGTCTCCATTATTTTTTACCACACTATTATTCTTTCCATCTCATTTTACGAGATGGCACAGTAACCTCTCCTTTTCTCTGTGATGTGAAGTCAGCTTCATTGGAACTGAAATCATTTCCTTTCTTCCCTTCGCTTTCACTTCATTTGTCTCCCTCGTTTCCTTCCCGTCATTGGATTTCGCTTTTTTGTTATGCCTTATTCTATCTTTTCATTGATGTTTTATCAACACTCTCTCCATCCAGCAGAGATTTTCTGTCTATTCTCGCTTTTCTTTTTTGTTAATCCTGCTTTCCCTTTCTACCTCTCCCCCAGTCCTTCTGTTGCTTTTCCTCACCCTTTACATAAGCTACAAATCACCCCAGTGGCAACAAGAAACACATTGACTAGTAGCCAAATACACACACACACACTCTTAGACCACAAAACCAAGCAGTAACATGGCTTCTCGCAGCAAATACTTCTATAATGAAAACCAAGCCTGAACTGTAATTCTAGCTACATGTGTGTCTGATGGCATAAGTCTGCGGTGAATCAGTACGACTGCTTTAGCAACCCAGTAGTTTGGGGATCAGTGTGAATGAGTGTGTGTCTACATCAGCAGATTTTTAAATGCCACGTGTGTGACGCACACAGAGAATCATCACTGTGGAGGGACTCTCCATCAAGATGTAAAGGGCTGTCATTAAAAAAAAAAAGAAATAAAATAATCGAAGCTGAACTAAAACGATTATTGTCACATATCCCAATTTGATTAATTAAAGCAACTTACGCAGTGAAACCTGTGGTGACAATCTCTGACAGAGACAAAGGAGGAGAGAGAATGAGGAGGACAGTGAGAACTGGGCAGGGAGTTCATCATTTTGAACCCATTTGAAATTATTGTTAAATGTTTAATTGGACTGGGATAGAAAATGAAATCAGGACAAATTAAATAAAAATGAAATTATGTAACGGACCCACGAATGAGATGCTCAGAATGCCTTCTCTGTCTGTCTATTTTGGGCATGGGCATGGGCTCATTGATAAAAAAAAGTACCAGGAAGGTAGTAGTAAATGTTTTGAAATATAGTTCCAATGTTGCATAAACTGGCACAGATCTAATTGATGCTTGAGACATGCATGCACATGGACTAATTATACATTTTTATCAGGATTATTTTCAGACATGAAGTAAAGGACAGTAAAAAAAGCCGCCGTTTCACTGAAGAAAGGATCAAATTTGCAAAGGCAATTGAAAAGAAGCTTGTTGTCCTGTAGTAGCCATAAACTATGCTACTTCACCTGATTTTGGAATCCACACATCACTTTGCTATTAATATGTCATTAAAAAAAACAGCTTCAATAAAGGTATATCTTTACATATTTTCCTATCAAAATGTGTCTCCAGCATACACCTGGGGACGCAAGTGTCCCCATGTGGACCATCTACATACAGTCTAATTAGCCAAATCTGATTTCCAAATGTGAAAAGCAAATATGCTGATGAGGAAATGTTTGCTAATTGTTGCTGAAGTTAGGCTATTTCCTAAGGAAACCAGGTTATGGTTCATATTTTATGGTGATTATAGCAGAACATGAGGCTCAGTGTTTTATTGTTTTACTTTATGTTTGACTCTATAACATGCCCCCTGCTCTGTCACAAACTAAAACCTCGTACTAAGCTTATATCCAACATGTGTGTGTGTCTGAGTGTTTTTGTGTTTATCTCTAAACAGCCCTTTGTTAAATTTAACAGAATATCCTACAAAATATGAAGCTAGGCCTAGGCCAGTCTAAATGGATAATATTTATCCTCAAAAATGAAAGGTTCTACTCTCTAAACTATTTCTGGATATAAAACAGCTTGGCAATCTTGGTTGAATCTTGTTCCTCTACTGTCAACATGGAAAAAAGACAAAGACATTTGTTAATAAGCTGTCATTACTGCTGCTCGATGGCTTGGCAATGAAAACATGTTGTGCCATTCAAGCAACCGAAATTAAATTCTAATTTGCTTTTTATGCATTTAGTGAAAATTAAGTGTGTAAAGACACAAAGGAGGTGATGTACAGATGCCATCAGTCTATTATTCCTGTAGAAATGGATGTATATGCTACTCAAAGAGTCTCTTGCCCTTTCATCTCATCTTCTTACGCATACAGTCAGCAGTGCAGTCTGCTTAAGGAGGAGGAGGAGGAGGACTGAGGGAAGTGACATTTGAAACAATAAGCTTTTGTTGTGCTTCTGCATCCACTGTCATATTACACAGATGTATGCACGGGCATAGACATAACTACACACATATTTCTAACACTGTCTTTTTACCAATCACTGAAATGTCAGCGAACCCTTGAATCCATCTGTCAGTAATCAGTGAGCAACAGGTGACAGAGAGGGGACAGTGAAAGCGGGATCACAGGGGCAGCAAATGTAGCCTTTCTGACTTGCTCTTATATAAATAAAAGACCATAATGACTCTGAATTAAACTCTGGTGACAAACACAGTGACTAATTCCTCACTTTCTTTGAGAAGTTAAAAAAATAAACAAGAACAAGAAACAGAGGAAGAGTTTGGGTGTAAATATGCAGCCTGCCATTTCTATAGTTCTTGAATATGTCTTTTCTGTTCCTTTATGCTGTTAAATTCCTTTGTCAAACCTCTGATCTACATCCTACTAAGAGATACAGGTCTTCCCCTACAGGACTTTCACTTGATAGTAATGGAACAAATGGGTTACATTACTTATTATGTTTTGGATATTAAAATAATCTAGACTTCAATACAAAATGTACAAATGCTTCCACAGAAGCATTGTGTAAGTGTATGCAGATTGTGTGCTGATCACACCAGATAATAAGATAAGACATTTCCCAATTCTGGAACAAACATAAAACAAGACCATACAAACAACGACATGCACAAGATGGAAACCTTTTTTAACAAATGAGCGTACAGGGCTCCCTATCTAAACGGGCAGCTGTGACTGTGTTTGTATGATGCATTGCAAGTCTGCACAGGTGTGAGTCTGCATTTGGCTGTAGAGAGCATGCTAGTGGTGCAGCAGCCACGCATCAGGAGGGGTACTTAGACAGATGTGAGGGTAAGACGCATGCAGCCACCATGCAGAGCAGATAAACTGAAAAATGACCCCACCAGTGTGCTGCTGGTTCTGAGTCGTACCCAGGTCCATGCTCTTGGAGGCTTTTACATGCTGGAACTGCCGTTGGCTCTGGTTTTGGCTCTGGGTGGGACTCTGGGGCTGAGCTGGGCTTGGGATCCGAGAGTTTTCCCTAGAACAAAATGACAATGCATCATCATAATGCACTTTTGCTGAGCTCAGCTTATTTTTTGTAAGTACTTTTTTTTTTAAACCTCAGGATCTGTTATCAGTTACTTTCTTCTTTTTTTTTTTTTTTTTGCTTTTTCATTTTTCCAATTATAATGTAGGTGCCCATGACCCAGAAAAAAATAAAGCAGTTCAAAATGAATGAACGAATGAATAATGTAGGTGATTTTATTTATATGTGGCCAAAGAGACTTTTCTGCATCATGCGGACTGAAAGACAACACTGGAAGTCATGTATATATTGAGAATATTTATTAAGAAGATAATTGCTGTGTGTTTAAGTTTAGTGTCTATTTTACATTATTCATGATATACACAAACACAAACCTTTCCTGTAGGTCGTCACGTCCGTACAGCTCGCCCTCCTCTTCTTCATCCATTTGGGAATAACTCCCATTGGCTACTGAAAAGCAAAAAAAAAAAAAAAACTGTCTACATAAAAGATGGTTGTGGTGATATATTGCAGCCAGTCAAACAGATTTTCAATAATCACATTCATCCCAGCCTCTGGGGTTGAGTTAAAAAAATTTTGATGACAATAAATTTGACCCCGACCAGAATACTATTTCTCCAATGGCCATCAAAATCTATGTCTGCAATTAGTTTTCCATGTCACATAGTTAGTCAAAGCTGATTAAATCCATCATAGTTTCCAAGAGTCTGCCGCAGTAGTGTTGGCGCCAGGCATAAATGTAACATAAGTGTTGATTTTTGAAACTTAAACCAAACACAATCTGCTGTACTCTATTGCCAATATAAGCCTACTCTATAAATGTTCAAGAAACCAGCCATACACAAAGGGGTAAACTAAGAACTCATTTGATTAAAAACTAGAGAGAAGTAGTGACAAGCAGAAGAGTCCCACAGAGGCAGATAGACAGATGTAGAAAAACATAAAGGAAATGTAAGAAGGATGGGAACGAATCATCAAATGCAGCCGCTCGACATCTGCAACTAGTGCAGATGTAGAGTAGTGATACGGCTGTGTCTGCTTGATAAGCAGGCTTATGACAACTTCATACACAGACATATAATGCATCCAAGCACATTTTACATACAGTCATCACTTCTCAGGGTGCATAGCTGCCTCACAACACATACTGAGATTACTGCCAAATCCTCAAAGTGTGTCTTTATGTGCTTGCATCCGCACATGCGTAACTGAAAGCTGAGACGTCTGGAGTTAGAGAAGAAAATGGCAGCGTCTGAAGATATCACTCTCTCTCATCTCTAACCCTCTTTCTCTCACTCCCTACACTAATCACCTGCTTTATTTTTCTTCTGCTCCCATTATAGCAATCTTCTGATATTTTGGCTGTCATTTATCTCTCCTTTCATATCTCCTATAAATCATTCAATCTCCCACTCAGTTTTCAGCGTTTTTTTTTTCCCCCGCTAAACTTCCTCTGTCCTCCTCCTCCTCACTGCCAGCACCTTAATCAACTGAACTGTCAAAAACTCATTCTTCTTTCACCTCACACACACAAATCTGTTCCCACTGACTCCCACTATTTGAAGTGGAAAAGGCATTTGTTGTGTGGATGAGAGATGAAGAGCAGTTTGCATCAATAGCAGATATATGAATCTTTTTTTTCCACACTTTTTCTTCCTACCATCTGTACTTGTCTACACTGTCTCTGTCTAACCTCTCTCACTCCATTGCTTGCATGCTTTTGCCCTCCAAAAGGGAACCAGTGATCAAGAAGTTGACAAATAAATCCAATGGTCTGTTAATGCTTTGAAAAGGATCCTGCATCGTTATGCTTAAAGGTTTCTGATGATCAGAAAGTCTACAAAGATTATAGAGAGACACAGCCCTTATGTAAGCATTTTACAGGCTGATGAGAAAACAGATCTAAATGTGTAAAATCACTTATTAAAATATGGAAACTTCTGGGTCATTATTGTGACATTTCAATACCAAAACAACCACTTAATTGGGAAAGGTTGCATCATATCTATCTGCAATTAAACTAAATCTGTATTATATTATCTTATTTCCTCTTCCTCCTCAGAGAGAGAGAGAGAGAAAATACAAAGTACAGAAAAAAGAAAAATAATAAAAATAAAACTGGTGGTACAAAACATCTTGTGATGCAGCAATGGATGGATAAGCCATGAAGAGAAAGATCTATAAATGCAAAAATAACACATCTGCATAAATACATATGTACGGGATAATTAAGCTCAATTTATTTTTCTGCAGAGGAACACATCGGTGAGAAGAGAAAGATTGCTCCATTTTAATTTGGGCTTCAATGCCAGATAAAATGGATTTAACATGTGATAAAGTTCATTAGGAGAGTAAAACACTGTCAACAACTTTACAGAGCCTAAGAAATGTGCTTACTGTATACAGACACACACATATGAATGCTATCGCACATGCAAATGTGCATATGTAAAAGACACCATGACTGAGGTGAATTTGAACTACAAAGTGTATTCAAGGCCAAAGTTGTTTACCATTCAGTGTAAATACACACACACACAAATGGCTGTTTGATACTGGCCAAATATCTTTGAACTAACACAGAGACACATTTCCGAACAAGCAAAAATATCAGGCAAACATAGGAAAACACACAAACTTAACAGGGAGTAACGAACACTGAGCACAGCACAAGCATGGAGCACACATTCACTAGTACACATATAGTAATAATATAAGGGTGGGAGCAGTTAAAGCTACTGAGACAGAGCAATATGAGACACACAGAACCAAAATAAGTCTTTATAACAGGCTGAACCCAGCAATAACAAACAAACTGAACAACCTTGAGAATGAGGGGAGAAAAATAAACCACGGTAAGACTGAGATAGAGAAATGAAAGAGAAAAGAGGGACAGAACAGCATCTAATTAAAACCAGACTTTAGATGGCACTAGCTGTTTTCTTTATGTTTGTCTTTAGTTTGCTTTATCATTCATGATTAAACTTACATAATGCAATGCTTTAATGAACACACTATTAATGATATGCCAGAAAGATAAAATAATATATATCTGCATCAAGTTGAAATTAAATCAGGGACGGAATAAGGTCAGAATGAACTGAAACATGTTTTAAGAAAGAAAAGTTTAGGCACAACAGTGCGTCCTAATAGATCGAACAGTGTGCACTGCAGATTGGTAATACTGTGATTACCAAAAAAAAAAAAAACAAAAAAAAAAACTTGATAGCGATTGTTTTATATTAAACATATCACTGGGCTGCATTGCAGTTTGCTGCCTGAGCTCTGTCCTTAAACTATTTAGTGCTTGTTGCTAAAGTACAAACAGATGTCAGAACAGTGCAGTAGACTAAAATCACTTTGTTCCATCCGCTTGGCCTGCACTGTTTTGAGCCAACACAAAACCAAAGACTTGGGACCAATACAAATGTTTTAAAACCATAATTTGAACAATATTCCTATGGTCCCCTTTTTTCCAATTTCTAAAAACAAACTTCAATGTCAGCTCTTGGTGCTGAAATGAATATATGAAAATAATTAACTTAAAACTGAAATTGTGCTGTATGTCATGCTGACCAACCAATGTGAAAGCACTTCACTCACCATTAGAGGTATAGAGAGCACTGGTCACCATGGGGGAGTGAATGGGGCCATTGGCCTGACTGACCAATCCCATCTGACTGTTGGCTGGGATCATCATTCCCGTCATGCCGGAGGAGCTGTCAAATGAGCGATTGGGTGACACACCATGTTGATCCTAAGACAAGATCACACATGAAACATTTAGTTTCAAAGCAAATTTAATACAGATTCTGGACAGGAGTGGCTGCAATTACGTAAGAGTGCTACCGTCTGATGCTCAGTTTAACTGGAAATTAAGTCTGTAAAAAATATACATAAAGAGACATGAATTAGATATTTGATAGTTGTTTGGTAAGTTTCTTGATTTTCTTATTTATATATCTTAAAATCAGGATGCTTTTCCGATGCAAAGTGGTCCAGTATGCGGATAGCATTTAAAGTGAGAGATGACTACATTAAGTGAGGCCTTTGGAGTAGACTATTCAAACACAAATAGATGTCAAAACATTGAATAAGGGAGGGTCTCTCAAAAGACAGTGGAGGGTCAAAGTGAAAAGGGGGAGCTAATTTCCCATGGCCCATCAGGTTCCTACTAACTATTTTCCACACTCGCATCACTTTTATGTGTGCATTTGTTAGTATCTGAGTGTGTGGCGGCAGCAGTAACACTGACACCTATTCTCCAGAGGTAAGACTCTTTCGGGGACCTTGAATAATCAAAAAGAAGCACTCACTCCACTGTTGATGTCTCTTTTTGTGCACATTCCTTTAAGAGTTTGATTTGCATTTATTTGTCATTGTCAGTTTGTTTTCAAACACATGTATATGTCTGGCATTTCAATGGTACGGCTCAGGGTACTTGTGTGTTTTTGTATAGAAATCCTTCCTGATCGCACAACAAAGAAGACACAACAGTGAACTGTGCGCGCAATAAATCCTTCTTGTCACCCCCCCACTAGCAGCATCAGATCCTGTCCCCTGCCTAACCTGTGCCTGCTTTTAAACCTGGACACATCACTCTTCAGTATGTTAGAGGTCCTGAGGGCCCCTTCCCAACCCCAGCTCTCTCCCACACACATCCCATTAACCAATGTCACAGTGCCATCAGACTACCCTTGAAAAAAATGTACGTCTTCACACATCCAATGTGTTTGGGGGCAGAAAAATATAAAGACATAACTGACGGATACAGTCAGAAATTTTTCAAGTGTTCCTAACAAGATATCACAAAAACTTTGTTTTGGTTTGTTTGTTTGTTTAACAGGATAATTCATTTTTTGCAGGGTTTTATGTTTTGATTGTTGATATTCTATAAACAGTATAATGAGTGCTCTCAAAAACAGTTGACTTAAAAACTTTAAATATATCACCATGAGTAACAAACTTTGTCAAGTGGAAAACTGACAGTGTGGAAAAAATTTAAAGTTTTCATGTCTCAACAGAGGCAAACGGTGTAGTTTACAGAAGTGTTCTTTCAGCTCTCATAATTCTCTACCTGAGAACAGTTTGTGGTTCTTGCCAGGGTGTTGGCAAGCTAAAAAAGGAAAGCGCAGAATGGTTCCTCAACAAAAGATTTTGATTGTTGCTTGGAAACACCTTGCATTTTAGTCAAAGGGTGAAGGAGAAGTTCATATAAAAGTCAACATAAAAGTTATTCCATCTAAGAGTTTTGAACTTAAATATAGGATTTGCAGGAAATTGCTAAATCATTATTTTTCATTTCCTAACAAAGGTAAAGTAAAACACTGTCCATTTATACATCTTTATTTTTAACAACTTTGATAATGACAAGTGCCAACTCTCCAAATCCTCCTCTATGAAAGTTGAAAATTCAGATATTGTGAAAGAAGTACCAGATTACAGCCTTGGACCCTGTTAAAGAGCTGTACTTATTTATCTTGGAGAGTATTTGAAGAGTTATTGAATGAAAAGAGCAGCTGGATAAAGTGAGACACTGAAGGAGAACTGGCTGCAGATGAATACAGTGAGAAGGGAGTAAGAAAAACAGTAAAAGGACACATCAAAAAAAAAAAAAGAAAAGAAAAAACAAAGATCAGAGGGGGGAAAAGCAAAGCAGTCCACTTCTACAATGTTAAAAGCATCAATACTGAGGCCAAAAAAGGCTTTTAAGGTGCATTCTCTTATTTGTCTCTGTTTTTTATTCTAGTCTTTTCCTCCCTTAAGACAAAGAGAGACATAGAAGCATCTCTTTGATGTTCTCGACCGCTTTGTCCTCCAAGGTATCGGTAAGGGATTCCCTGAAAGCCCAAGAATGCCTCTGTGTACATACATTCACTCAGATGTCAGTTTATTAGGTACACGTTACCCTTACACTAATGCATGCTAATTCCAATAGCCGTTGATTAAACTTCATCTGTGCCACCTAGATCAGATGCTGAGAACTGGTTGAGGTATTTCTTATATTTCTTTTACCCCAATTAAATTTTCACTCAAGGCAGCCTAATCTTAAGACACACAAGTAAACAGCATACATCTTGTGTGTATATTATGTTTGTACTTGAAAATATGAAGCAGGGAATGTATGTGGCTCTTTTTCTACTACCAGCTGGCCATGCAACAGGCCAGTCACACACAAGCCAAAAACCTGGCCTTGTACAGTATGTGCAAGGGTAAAAACATTCACCAGAGCAGTGTTAACAGCATCAGATGAAAGGCAACCAAGATCTACTTTTTTTTTTTTTTAAGGAATAAAGAGATATACAACTGGGTGAATAACACTGTCTCACAAACACAAACACACACACACACACACACACACACACACACATATAGAAGCTCAGAGACAACCACACAAAATATGAATAGCTGAAGTGTAAATGCTCTTCTGGTGCTGCTTGGTAAGAGCAGCAAAGAGAGCAGAGAGACTAGTTTCAAGGATGTGTAGAAAGAAGCAGAGGCAATAGGCCACAGGAAAAAACCGACACCACTGTATAGTCAAGGAGAGCCAGCAAAGAGGAGAGGAGCTATACAGTGAGGAGAAAAGAGGCATGCATGTTTATTTTTTTCTTTGTGAAGTAACAAAAACATGCACATGCTCTCACTCAGAAGGTTATGACACCCATTCAGGTGTCATAACCTTCCAATTTTGGCTTTGACAATAAAAACACATTCAAGTGTACTGTCAATAGTAAAAGTGCTACTTTATCCAAATGAATCCATTGCTCTTTTTAATCTATAACTCAACTACTGTTTGGTCTTCAAATGTCTAACTTTACAGAGCAGCTGGATTTTTTCCTCATCAGCATACTCCTACTACATCATATGATAAACGGATAGCACATTCAACCACCTGCCAAATATTTTCTGACAACCACTGCTCTCTCACAAACAGTTTCCAACAAGGCCTTTCCAGATGTGTAGCAGTTGTGAAACATCTGGCACCTCAGGTTATAAAATGTCAGCAAAGATATAAAAGTGTGTTAGTTCCAGGCTGATGACTTCACCCCTTTGTCCAAAATGTCCAAAACTCAATCCATATCACACAAAACAAAGAAAAGCAGAATATATTTACCTGAATATTGTTTCCAGGTGTGCTTAAAAATAAAATAAAAAATCTTGATTGCATATCAAAGTTTTGGTCTGTTTATATTTTCTGCTGACCAATTGTTATAATCAAGTAACTGTTAAAGCTCTATTAGCTCCTATTGATTACAGAGAGCAAGATCACATAAGCCAGAGAGATTTTGTTTCTCTCAAATTTTAGGGCCCATTGGTGACCCTCATAAGACTGAGTGTGTTTACCTTCAGAGCCCTCAGCACCACTAGCTGGATGGTCCCTCTCACATTTCCCTCCTGTGACATAGAGCGGCGGAGCGTCTCCATGGCCACATGATTGGAGCGTCCCAGAAGCGACTCTCCATTTACAGCAACCAGCTGGTCATTAACACGCAGACGTCCATCCTGTGAAACATTCAAGTATAGAGTGTACTGAGTTTACAGATGCACTGTGTTCAGTGTTCTATAAATGACTGGGGTTTGTTTAAAAAAATGTGTCCACGCAGGCATGTATGTGACCTCAAGTGACTGGTAGCTTGATGTTCAATCTTACAAATACCATCGGCTGTATTTCTGTTTCTGTACACTGTGTTTTGACATTCTGCTCTCTCTTTAACAACTAAAAAAAAATCTACTGTGCCCAAGCACACTGCTGTACACTACACTAGGCACCTCTCTGAAGAAATACTATCATAAATTGACACATACAGGCTTGAACACACTGTCATTTTTTGTTTTTTTAACAACGCCTCCACTGCACACCTCATCCCATCTATTCAAGTCTGTCTGCACAGGTAGGTGGATGCATGTGTGTGCAAATCTTCTTGTCTGCCTCTCAGGTGTCCATAACATATCATGCACATCCTATAAGTAAGAAGTCAAAGATTCAGTCCAGCAGAGAAGAAGATACAGCTGAAGCGGTAACCATACCTCTCTCAGTTCCCAATCTCTTCGATTAATGATTATTTTTTCATAATGGTTCTCTTCATTCCATGAGTGAAGTTTTCAATTCTGTAAAACCTTTGACCCTCCTTCCCACCATGGGAAAGGGGCATTTATTCTTACATGGGAGAATTAAAACACTTGAAATTACAATTTTTGTTAGATTTTGCGTAAGGCCTGCTTGAGAATATTATGTCACCTTGTATGCCGCCCCTCCATGTATAATGGATTTAATAAAGATTCCGAGATCTTCTCCTGTCTCTCTGGACTTGTTTCCTTTGAGACTGACACCAAGTCCCGCAGAGCCGGTGTCGTTTAGAGGCACCTCGTACATCAGCTGCTCCTTCCCACTCTCTGAAACAAAGCCTGGTACGTGGGACAGCTCTTCCTTCTGAGGGATGAGAGAGAGTAATGGAAATGGAAGGGAAAGGGGTGAATGGTGAGGTAGAGGAGACACAGGTCAGCTCATTGTGCTTGAATAGTGTCCAGAAGCTAAACTAAAAGCTTTTCCATTTGAGAGAAAGCATCACAGGGAGCGTTTCAGATAAATTTTGCTATGAGTGAAAAAAATTACAGGCAGAGTTTATTTTCGAAAAGGGGAAAAAAAGAAAAAAAGCCATTTGGACTGGCTGCTTTTATATACCTGGCATTTTTCCTTTCTGTGCTTTGCAATATCTAGAAAAAAACTTGCCTGCGCATTTTCAAGAGGTAATTGGAGAATAGAGCAAACACAGAGAGCCAGAGGGACAGAAGTACTGAGCAGAGGTAATACAGAGAGAAAAGACACATTGAAAAACAGAGAACCAGCCTGAATTTATAGATGAAAAATGACTACAATAAACCAAGAGAGATGGTGGAAAAACATCAACCAAGAGGGGGATATAGATCAGTAAAATATTAGAAACAAAGAAAGCGAGTGGATCCCGTTAGATGAAAATGTTTGCTTGAAGCTTATGAAAGCTCAGTGGGAGACAGCGCGGTTCCACTACGTATAGATTGTACTTGAAAGGGTATGACAAGTTAAAGGCATTTCATGACAGAGCATTTTTTATTGTAAATACATAAAGAGCTCCAATGCATGCTTTTTCTAGGGAAATCTTAGATTTTAACAGGAAAATAAACAGCTTTGCATGAGTCGTTGTAAGATGTTATATTACATTTTTAACAGCCATTTGTATTTAAACCACAAAAAGGACTTTAAGTATGGTTACCTATTTTAAAGGTGTTGAATAAAGTTACTGGATAAACCGTGTGCAGCATATTTGGCCATTCTGTTTCATAATTTCAGATGGACAGTGGAAAATAGTATAAACACTGTCTCTTGAAACCCAACTGATGATGTATGTTGTAGCATTTACAGGTTGTGTTGAATGTATTTTCTGATGTTTCCACATCAGAATTTTCAGTAATTTTGTTTTTGTGGCAGTCCTTGCAATATGACTTGTGTTCATGTATTATCATTTATGTACAGGGATGTCCTGCATGATTGTTTTTGTTAGGACTTGTTTAATGAAAGTCTGTCTGTGCCTATGTGGTTGTATCCATACATGCATAAATTCAGGCAGGGAGTGTGTGTGTGTTTGTTTGCGTGGGTCAGCTGTGTCAGGTTTAGACACTGTTTGTCTGTGGGGATTGTAGGTTTAACAGCGCTAAGCCGACACAAAGTCCTCTACTCTGCAGAAAGTTGTTTTCCCTGCTGGAAAAAGTCCTCCAATCAGACTGACTGTCCAGACCTGATAGGAAGCTCTGTGACCTTGGAAAGAACTTCAAAACCCCAGAAGAGAAATGTTAGCTACTTTCTCTGTATAATTACAGGGAGAATTCATTAGTCACTGAGGTTCTGTCCAGAGTAATGTCATGATTTAGCAACTTGTAAGTTCCCCTGAAGCGGCTACATTCTTTTATTATCTGATTTAACCTCCCTACTTTGTTTTATTAATTTTTTTCTTGTACTCAGCATGGGACATTACCAATGCTGGAATAAATTTAGAATGAATGCTGCTTTACTGTAGAAAAGTTTGAAGCAGCAGTTCTCAGCTTGGGGGTCAGGACCACCCACAGGGCTGTGAAATGTTTTATGGAATCTGAGGAAAATATGCAAATATATGTAAAGTTGTTTTTCTGGGTGATGAATTCAATTTTCCTGTAAAACAATGAATAAGCACAGCCCCCAGGCTTCCTCTGATAATTTATCAGAGAACAGGCCTATGAGGAATGTCCAACCTGAGTGCCCTGTGACTTTTTATAACCAAGTGAATAGAAAGCGAAACCTGCTACTATTTTATGGCTGAACTCAGTAAATAAATAAATAAATAAAATAAAAATGGCAAATCAAACAAGGCCTTTCTATTTCATTCATGGGAATTTCTTTAAAATGTGCGCACACAAAGACGCATACACACGGGAGTAGAAAAAGGGTGCAAACACTTTGTATTGTAAGTGCATGCTGTAATTTCATGGAACATTTCTGTTATTTCAGCCTCATTACTAAGATAGGTGGTTATATCTGTGCGTAATACTAAAACAATAAACAGTGATGTGCTTTCTGTTTGTGGCTAGAATGGTGATTTTGTCTTTGCTACATAAAGCCTATCAAAGGTTAATGCAAAAACATTTTGCATAGATGAGCCCTCTCATGCTGGGCATCCAACATTTCAGCAAGCTGTCACGATGATGGATCAACAAATAAGATGTTATTAAAAGGACAACTTGGTGTAGGTGTTTGAGAGCAAACTGTGCTGTTTTATCAGACTTAGCCAGAGAGCCGTGCATTAGAGAAAGATGTAGAAACCAATTATGTGAAACTTAAACTTGCATATACTGAGAAAGTGGGGAAAAAGAGAGAAAGGTGAAATATAAAATGAAAGAGGAGATAAGAATAGTGATCAGAATTTTAGTTCGCACGTGAATGAGTATTATTTGGGTATGGTTTAATACGATGCTGCTATAAACTCTTCGGTCCCTCTGTGTTTGTGGGTAAGGACACCCACTCTCAGAAACATGTTATTTTAATGACTACAGGTCGCAGATGCCATTCCACTCGGTCATGCAGAGATGCTGTGTATGTTTGTCTGTGTGTATGTGTGTGTGTGTGCGTGCGTGTGTCAGTAAAAAGCCCCATGCTGTGAGAATGAATGTCCAAGGATTCATTTTACAAGGCCAAACAGCAGCAGCAATTGTGCTTCAATGCAGCAGTAGATTTGACAACTTGTGCGTGCGTAGACACACACACACACACACACACGGAGGCAAATATACACTGTGCTGGGAAGCAGACAAGTAGACACACACACACACACAGATGACTGGCAGGCATGACAACAGTCAGTGACACACCAATGGAACAAAGCTTGACATTATAGGCTACTTTTCAGACTTATGAAAGCAACTGTCCTATCACTGGCCTCTCAAGACAGGCCCCCATTGTCCAGTCGTCCAAACCCTATACTAATGGTCAAGGTAAAGGCTGGAATGGGACAACTACAGACAGCAATCTTAGAGTCAGTAAGGACCACATACAACACCAAAGAAAGAGAAA
Organism: Echeneis naucrates; assembly: GCF_900963305.1. Taxonomy (NCBI): domain Eukaryota; kingdom Metazoa; phylum Chordata; class Actinopteri; order Carangiformes; family Echeneidae; genus Echeneis; species Echeneis naucrates. The sequence goes on along the minus strand of NC_042531.1, from coordinate 16,379,120 downwards.
GGACAAGGGGACAAAAAAGGCTGAATAAATACATAAACACAGGAAAAGGGTGAAGAGAGAAGAGACTGACGTCATGCGACTGAGGCAATGTTTCCCAATTAGTAGTTGCTCTGACATATTGAATTCTACTCAGCGTTAAGTGATGCCTGTTTACCACACATCTCTGGATTGAAAGGCATCCTGGGTAGAGCACCCCAGTGGATCAAAGCACAGGCCCAAAGGTCTTTATTTACCCTAGAGAGAGGTTTTTGTTCAACTACCCGCACACCGATATGTTGTTGGTGTTCTTCATTAGAATGTTCTCATTTTCAGCTGCTTCAGTTAGGTTAAAATTAATACATTTCTCGTGAACTCAATCCTTCCTTTAACTAACTTTAACCTTTAACTTTCAGATTAAAAGCCCTTTGGCATTACAGTGGAGATTAGCCCTTTATCTGTTAGCATTTAAACAACTTCTATTGGTGTGCTGCATTAAGGGAATTGTTTAATTTCTGGTTGTTGGTCTTTCTGCTGTTTATTCTCTTGCTCTTTTGCCATAACAAAGGTGATGCTCAGTGAATTGGAAGCCCAACTTCAATTCCCTGCCTACTCAGAGTAGCCACGACAGCTGGGTGACTGCATGTAATAAGAGGTGCAACCCCAAGCCGGTTCACACCTATGCACAGTCCATGTTAAGGGTTAAAATGTCTGTGGGGAGAGCACTACGGGGACCAGCCATAGTGTCTAGGCGATGGAAAGGCACTGATTGGAGAAGGGATACAGACGCTGCGTACTCTGATGCCAATGCTCCCCTGTAGTTAAACAAGTGCAGTGCTTGTGGCGTCCCTGTACGCTTTCCTCTGGAGCGCTATATTAAAGGTCACTGCATGCAGGGTAAGCAGGCCCACAGGTCCAGTGAAATCTACAGCAGATGTTGGCAGCACAGGGTTCCTTTTCCGAGGCTACAAGTGGTCACGGGCCGTCACGTTGTAATATGGGACTGTGGTGTGGGCTGGGCAGCCGTCTGTTCATGTGCCGAAACCCCCCACATGAAGACCAAATTGCTTCTTGGCAACAGCTTGTGAATTATAGCTGTTGTCTCTGCACTTTAAAATGAATCTTTTACAGAGAATGTCAGTCTGCTCTCGGTTATTATTTGATGACATTTGACTGTAACTGGTGGATGTGGGAGCACAAGCAGTAATACTGTACGTTTTGCTTTTAAAGTCTCAAAAGCTGTGGGCTTGTGTATACCTCCACCCAAGAAAAACTCTCTTTCCAAAAATTACCAGAAATGCTGAAATCCTTACTCTACACATGTTCTATCCATTTTGGGCTAAGAATCCAAATTTATAATTGTGAAATATAGTTTATATTTTTTATTTATACATCAAACCATTGACATAAAATTTATCAAATCATATTGTGCGCCTGTGAAAATGCAGACATTCAGTGCTGACTTTTCACCTCTGACTTCAAGCTTTTAAAGGATGTAAAATTAAATTTGTCATTTGTAAACTTGTTTTTTGTTTTTTTTTTTTTCCCCAAAAGGTTAAATAAAACAAATTCAATGTGTTATCTAGTGGTTTAGAGCCTTTGTGTAGGCAGGTTTTTTTACTTTCACTTTCACCCAATTTCATTCTTAAACACCAAAATTAACAAACATGTCTGTGTCACTGTTCTTCATTGGTAAGATAGAAAAAGATCTGTTCCCAAAATTCAATACAACACAAACTTCAAAACAAACTGTTGCACTGCCTCTGACATAAGCAAAGGTTTCATTTGTTAAGAATGAGAGCACAAGCTTACAACACCCATGCTGATCCCAAGTGACTTGAAGCCACAATTGAAATGTATGAGCCGGTGTTGTGCTGACGGCTTAAAGGCACAGCAGCGACTGTAGATGATAGGATAATGAAGACTCTAAAACACCTTCAACAAACAGCGGAGAGATATGATAGGAGACGGAGAGCCAAAGAGAGAGCGAGAGAGAGAGGGAGAGAGACATGATACCCCTCTCTCCACTGGGATGATGGCAGCTCCTGCAGAGACACCAAGCTGCCAGGGAGTTTGTGTATGTGTGTGTGTTCATACACAGGTCTCTGAGGGTGTAACAGATGGGGGATCTACTGTAGTGATTCTGTGAGGTCACGTTGGTGACGATATTAGCGAGATGTAGCACACACAAAAACAGACAGCAGACTGCAAAGAAGTGCACAGACGCACAATGCCTCACACATAGACAGTGACTGCAGTGGTGATGGATGGGGAATAAATGAATGAAGAAACTGTTCAATAAAGTTGCTTTGTTTTGAATCTGCTCTGTCACCAGCTGCCAACTATTTAGTGATTTGTCAGAGTGTGTGAGGAGCATCTGGCACTAAGGAGAATGTTTCCTAGTGTGGAAAAAAGAGGAAGGACAGACAGGACACTGTCTCGCAGCTCATCAAGTACTGGATCCCAAAGGCAGAGCTATACAAATAGCCTGATGGAATCACACTTCAACCTTTTATTCAGTATGAGGAGTCAGTGTGTGTTTGCGAATCGTTCATATTCATATAGTCAACTGTCTAATTTTTCACAATACATGTTTTTGTATTCATGATGAGCTAGATGGAAAGGAATATAGTGTGAAATGTGTACATTCTAATAATTATAGTAAAAATAAATTAAATATAGTATCTATTTTGAATAATTTGCTTCGTACATTTGATGTTGATGTGATATTTACAAGGAATTTGTGTCAAGGCTGTAGTCGACTCAGCAGGTGGATGTACACTTGTGGTAAACAATTGCGGAATTGAATGTCAAATAATTAAAAAAAATGACTGTGTGTGTGTGTGTGCGTGTTCATCTGTGCGGGGGTGAGTGCATGTGTGTAGAGGTGGTGTAATGTCTTTGTTCAACAGCAAGCACACACTTTTGCTGACAACACCAGATGGTGGGCTAAAATGAGACAACGGAAGAGGGGGAGGAGACGAAAGACAAGATCCTTCCATCACTTCATCATCATCCTTCTGTTTCTTCTCCATAAACATGACATAAACCTTCTTATAAAATCATTAACAGAACTGTCATCACATTGTGATTTATATTTATCTGAAAATGCTATAAAATGTGTTGCTGTGCATAAGGTTTCATGTAAATTGATCAACTTAAACTCATTACAAAAATCAATAAGAAATAGGATCATATAAAACAATATCACACAAGGATTTGACACAACATATTTTGTTATGCTTTTGGCGGGAGTAAAAAGCTGTTGACCAATGAGGATATGCCGATTCTCAGCAAAAAGAGGAAAAATTGAAAAAAAAATATATGTTGTCGTATTTTATTAATATATCTTAATATATATATATTTTTTTTTCCCTCTCTTTTTTGCCTCCCCTTGGCCATGGTAACACACAATGCCTTTTCCAATGAGGTTGCCATTGGAGGATTTAAATTTCAAGGCTTTTCTCTGTTTTGTGAATTTATGCTCAACATTCACACAAAAAAGTGGGGTAGAGTGGCAACCAGCCATCTCATCTAATCTCACTGAAAACATGATTACAATTCATCATATTTACGGCAGCAAAGTAAGTGCAGGTATGCACTGTAAACAGACTTTCACACCCATGCCCTTGGTTCCCAGCCAAATATGAGGAAACTGCAATAAGCATTAGTACCATTTTGGTATATTACCTGTGCTACGTTGGGATCAGGCTGCCCCAACCAACCAAACTCATATTCACAAGTGAGGGTAAAGGTCAGATTTAAAAAAAATAATAATAACAATAAATAAATACATGTAACATTTATATCTGTCTGCACATGGCTGTTTTCTGTGGCAGCAGGAGGTCTACCAAAAATTGGCAGAGTTGTGAAGAAGCTTTGTGAGAATAATGTGAAAGAGACATTGCAAAACCCTGAAAACACTAGCTTGTGAGGTGAAAGTATACTTTAAAGCGTATGCTTGACTTTGAGGTGTGAGAATACAAACATTGTGGGAAATTCTTTGCTTTAATACACCTTCAAAGTATCTCTAAGATTTGATAGCTTCTGCCTTGTATCATATTCCAGTCATGGACAAGTGAGATATTGAACATCTTTTTAAAAGGTTAAACAATGGTGGTCCCTTCCAAAAGTGTCTCCTGTTACAATGGGAGAGTATTGTGATGTCACATTGTTGGTCAAGGTTTAATAAAGCTGTTGCTGCAAAAACTGCATGACCATGATTGAAAACAACATTGACTGATACTTTCTATGTCTAGCCTAGAGGCTAATATCCTGCCTGTGAGCCTTTGGCATGAGACAAACTCTAGAGGACAGTCATTATCTGTACCACCAAGATAAGAAAAAAATACATGTACAATTATTGCATGTACTGAATTTTTGCTAAAGGTCAAATGACCCCCGTGCTTTTGAAAAGCTTAGAACAGTTTTGCTGCCAAGACATATCTGACTTCCTCATTTTATCCTCACCTCTTAGCCTCATCAGTCACTCTCACCAGCTTTTCAGTAATACACTATTCCTTTTTTCTTCACTTTATGCACTTGCTCTTAAAAATTGTGCTGTTGAGAAAGGTGAAATCTAGTGGGTCCTCCTGTCTGCCTGGAGGAGAGGGTGAGGACAAAAGAGAAACAGGAAGATAGAGGCAGACACAGATAAGTTTGTCGACTCAGATTCCAAACATAGCACTAGAATTATCACCTCATATTTGTATGCCTCCTCCAAACCAGAAAACATGCAGTAAATATGGTCACAATCTCTCCTTCTTTTGTTAGAACATTATGATGTCACATATATATATATATATATATATATATATATATATATATATATATATATATGTGTGTGTGTGTTTGGAATCTGAGTCGACAAACTGTGTGTGTGTGTGTGTGTGTGTGTGCAAATATACATATATATATATATATATATATATATATACACAGCATCATCTTATGCTATTAGACAGTGTTAAATTATGTGTCATAATTCTTAAATGAATTCATAGGTTTATGTGTTTTGTGACTTTTGTTGGCCTTGGCTGCACTCAGTGTAGAGGTATAAACTGCAAAATGTTGAACAGCATCAGCACACACATACAAGTGGTGTCAGAGGGTTTGTAAAATATTTTATCTTCTTTCTTATCACAAAGTACCAAGTCCAGAGCAGATTCCTTGCGAGTTTTACCATTTTCTGGTTTGCAATTCCTCAATCTCAATATCTGTACGAACACAAACACACCACAATGATGTATTGTAGCTAGGCTTAGACTGCTGTAGAGAATCTTAAGCTCACCTATGTAATTAATCAGTACGCACTGTCAACTGCAGTGTCAAACCATCCATTTTTCATTGACACTTTATTTTCAGGGGACAGCAGGTGAACTAGAGACTTATAAGTCTGTTTTCAACCAATACCTCTCTTTCATACCGTTTTCCACCAATAGTGTCCTATTCTGCTCTGATATAATACACAATCTTAGTCATTAAAATTCAGCAATAGCTAATCTGGTAATGCGACTTGTTTTAGAATTACAAAACCGCAATAAAAGCTTTTATTGTTAATGAAGAAATTATTACCCAACAAAACAGGAGGGAACAACTAAAAAGGCTCCCCATTAGCATGACTAAGCTTGAGACCCACATCCATTTAAAATAGTTAACTTTGGAATATAACACATAATTCAGCCTTTGAATTTGATGATGCTGCACTGAGTGTGCCAAGCATCGGTCCAGTTTTATACAAACTGGTTTTAGTGAAGCAGGCAAATCATAAAATCCTCAAAATACTGTTATTACAATTCATAAATTTAGGATGCTTCCACTCCTAATCTGTTGTGAAAGCAATCAGTCAAACCAGTGTGTACTAAAAAAAACAAAAAAAAAAAACAAACACACACTTTTTTCAAAGTGGGCTCTGGTGAAATGTCTATGTGGTCTAAAAGCAAGTAAACCAAGCTAAGTATTTCGTAATAAATAGTTAACCAACTAATGAATGTTCAGGAAGCAATATTGGACATGAAAAAATTCACTGGGTGACCATGGTAACACATATACCTGTCATCTGGAATTTGATCAGAATTTGAGATTCCCCATGAGGGGCCTGATATGGAATTACAGTCACAAAACGGCTCCAGAGTGACCTGTCGTTCTTCAGAAGAGTCTGCTTTCCCCAGTTAATAACAACAATTCACCTGGGAGCGAGAAAATATCATGATTCACTCCTGCTGGGAATTGTCTACCCAGTACACTTTCAAGGGTTGTTGTCTGCGTAACAGTAGATTGTGGAGAAGTAGGAGGAGTACTACGGTAGCCCTATCATATAGCAGTGAGAGGATGGCGAGGGAAGGTATTCAGTAACATCAACACACACTGACATCTATCGTCATCACAACAAGAGCAGAGCGATGGAGTTCAGACATGCTATATGTTGAAACTCTGGACTAGATTCAACACTGCAAATTATCCTAAATGTTAACACATGTACACACATACACACAGCACATTGCTTCCCATCCTGTCTGTAGAAAGAGAATTTCCTATGGGGCTCAGGGTCGCATGCACATGCATATGTGTGTGTCATATTTTCTGGCAGCTGTTGAGGAAACATCAGTCAATAAGAGCAAACTGAGAAACAGAAGGAAAATAGACACAAAAGGCAGCATAAAAGAAAGATAACCCACAGCGATATGAGGAAAACAAGAAAACACCCTAACTAAGTGACGGACTGAGGGGAGACAAAAGCACATAAAAAATTGTGGTACTATAATATAAGAAAGTAAGACCTTGTTATTTCTCTCAATTTAAGTGCAGCAAAACGAGTGACAACTCAAGTGTTGGGGGGAAAATGAAAATAATCGACAGAGCAGCTGACAATTTGTTAAGGTAGATAGTGCAAACATCAACACACAACAGCACTCTCAGAAAAAACATTTTAAAGTTATGTGCACCGACAGCATGAAAACGTATAGAGCTCCAATTAACTACAGTGCATTCAGAGCAGATGATCATGCAGTCAGATTAAAGGAAAAAAGCACAGAAAATAGAACAGGTATGAAGAAAGAGGAGTTTATTAATAACAACTGTGTTGCAATTCTGCAAAAACAAAGTGGCAATGGTAGACCAGCACAATTTTTTACCCTTTATAATGCCTGTTAACCAGAATGGAATAATGAAACACCATCATGCATGATTACTTAAAGCTAAGATTTCATCTTACATCACAGTATATCATCAGCTAATGTCTAGCTAGTCATCTAGTATATAACAGCTAATACAGAAAAGCTTTTTTTGGCAAATATGGGTAACATCTACAAACAGAAACCTTCCTATAGGCTTCTTAATTGTGCATAATCCAGACAAGCCTGTTGATTGGACCAAAAATTGCATTATTAGAAAGAATATGAGAGGTGAAAATTACAACTGTTGATGTAGTAATAAAACCATTTTCCTCAAGAGCAATTACTGACCCACCCAATCTCAATCAGAAAGTCTCCCTTTCTTTCGTTTACAATATAGCATTCTTACCATCTCTCTGGGCAGGAACATGTCTTCCTGTCGTAGGATCACTAGGCACACACTCTCTCCCTGCCGCGTGCTGCGTAGCATACACACCAACTCCTCTTGGCCCACACCTGTGATATCCACACCATTTACCTAAACATGGGCCAAAAAAAAAAAAAAAAAAAAACACCAAACCACCAGCGTGACTATACATTTTTAGGTTATTTTTCCCTTTTGATTTGCAAAATGCTGGGTTACAGTGATGATGATTATAATTGTGCAGGTCTCAACAATCACTTGCTCTGTACCTCCAGTATCCGGTCTCCAGACTGCAAGCGCCCATCTTTCACAGCAGCTCCACGTGGCAAAATGTTTTTGACTAGAATGGGACCAGGACCATGGACTGAAGAGTCTCTAGTTACCACTGTGAAACCAAGACCTTCTGAGCCTAGAAACACATATCCAAACACACCCAAAAGAATGTGATTTAAGACTTAAGGTACAATGTGCAAGCAAGAGTAACACTCCTGAGTCACTGTCAACACACAAAATATCATATGTGGTTGTTAAGTCCCTGTCTTGTTGAGGCTTTCCAAGAAAAAAAAATCTATCCATCCTCACAAGCGCATGTATGTACATGCATGCACACGCGCGCATACATATACATATACACACACACACACACACACACACACACACACACACACACACAGTCCTGAAAACTTCAACACAGTGCTGTTGACTCAGCTCCCAAGTACATTCTCTGAGTGTGATCATTTAAAGCCTTAGGATATTGTGTGTATGTGGTGTTTTAAACCCTTTAGCCATAGCTGCTGCTACAGTATCTGCAGGTGTGAGGGTTTTAAAAAATGGGTTCAGGTGCAGGGCGAAGAAGAGGGAAAGAAAATGAGGAAGCAATGAAGTAAAAGTAAGAGAGGACTGAGCGCAGCACAGTGGAAATGTTCTGGAAAGAGTAGTGATGAAGATTAAAATAGTGACAGGTGCACATACCAAAAAACACTCATGCACATTCACACGTGTACAAAACGGCCACACAGAAAGAGACTGGTTGTGTTTTATAGACCTCATTTAGTCCAGTCTCTTTAACAGAGCCAAGTCAGCAGTTTGGTCCAGTATGAATTTATATCAGCAGAAATGAACAGATCAATAAAGACTTAATAGACCCTGAAGAAAGGGACTCAGGGAGATTGAGAGAGGAAGGCTGAGAGGAAGGAGAGTGAGCCAGGGAACAGAGAAAGGAATATCTATAATAATAAACACAATGCTGTGCATAGAGCCAGAGACATCAAGCGGGTCAATTATCTACATTCAAAAAAATGAGACTGAAAGGAAAAAAAAAAAATGCAGGATAAATAGAGATGAAAGAATAGATGTGTTTCCACAAATTATTGTAGTTCTACCTGAATCTGCATAACCTCATCTGGCATGCATACAGCAAAATTTTAGTTCTTATACACCCCTAAGGCTGGGCTTTATGTATATGGCATCAAAAGGCATGAGCTCTACAGCCCTCTCTCGTTTTCACAAATCTGTGAACTAAATAATATATACAGAATAATGTTCATGTGAGACTCTTAGAAAGAGTCTGTAACACTGTGTGAGGGAGGCTCTCAGGCTACTTATCACCTTTCTTTAAATCGATCCTCAATCTCCGTCCTCCTCTCTTATTGGTCACCAAGCTGGAGAGGGCTGGACTATTCTTAAGGAGGGGGCTCTCACTCCTGGCCTTGGGGGTCTAGGTAGAGAGAGAACAGCAATCAAGTCATTTTACTGACCTAAATGCATTAAAGCATAAGGGTACAAGAAGGATGTCCACACAAGTCTAACTATTCAAATGGACCATTAGCATATTTTACATTTCTCTAGTTTGTTACATTTGACTTGCATCATTTCTAATGAGTAGAATGCTCTGTGAACTGTGAAATTTAGTTATTTCCTTCATAACACATATGAAAAAATAGAGTGAGATGTTATTTGTTAAGCAGACTAATAAGCTATTACACAAAATTGACCACATATGACTAATTGTTAATGTTATCCATTTCCTAAACTCTGATTGCATCTGGAAAATTATTCAAAGTAATTGTGAAAAGAAGGCATCAATATACAGTGTTAAACTTGTATGAGCTGTATTTTTAAGTATGAAGGCATTATGAATAGAAAAACAATGCAGAGGAAACTGTGCTCCAACATCTTCATTACAAATTTGCCCCCCAACACCACCAAAGAAATAACTCAATAAGATGATATTCAGCTGTTGCTAAGTAACTATTGCCTCTGCCAGCTGTTGCTCCAATGTCAGCCATGTCACTATGGTGATGCCGACACCACAATTGCATATGGTTGCAATAGGAACCAAGTTACAATAACGTGGGGTTCGTACTGGTTCTAGCTAAATATATACTGAGCCATGAGCCAGAAGCTGTATATTATGTCCAGAGGGTCGGTGGATCAAGTGAGATTGGAGGAGGCTGCTAGGCTTGTATGTGTTCTAACAAAAACAGAAGTTTATCAGAGGGGAAAGTGGCAGAGGTTTGAGCTCTTTTACTGATGCAAATCAAAGTGAAAGTGACTTCACATCTGTTATTATTAAAACCCTAACTTCTTGGCAGCGTGGTTAGTCAAATGGTTATGCCACATTATTGTCACGTCAGGGGTTTAATTCTGATCAGGGACCAATGCTAAATGTCATCCTCCTCCCACTCACTCCCTGCTTCCTGTCGACCTCTCTGCCACTGATTGTCTAAATAAAGGCACAAAAGGTCCCAAAAATTAATACTTAGAAGTTTTGGTTTTTTTTTTAACTTTTCAGCCCATCTTAAAATGTATACAGTCGGATTTAAGAAGACTGTTGGAGAAAGCTCACAGATCAAGTGATCCACATGATCCGACTTGAAATAGAGCAACTTACAGCAGGTTCCTGAATGGGGCCATCTTCTGCCAATCGTGTGGGTGGAGTCTCTGCGCGCTTAAACACAGGTTTTGCTTTGACAGGCGGCGGTTCTTTGTTCTTTGTTATTCGGGGGCTGCTGTCGGGACCAGCACTGTTGCCAAACAGCTGACCGATTAGACTCTTCTCATAGCCTTCTTTGTTGAAGGAGGGAACTACTTCCAAGCGGACAACTGGGGAATGCATTGCCTGCCGAAACACCTCCTGGGCTCTGGGAGGGTGAGAGATATATAGCAGATATATAGCAGGAAAAAAGTAGTGCTCGACTATAGGGAAGAGTTTTAAGTGAGATAGGCATCCTCCATATTCATACTAATAAAGCTAATCTTGCAATTAATCACAATTGCATACACTTTAAATAGTTATCAATTTCTGACAAGAAGAATTGTCAAGTTATAATTAGGAGAAATATAAAATAAAATAATACAAATTTGATTACAAATGACAAATTAAATAAAAGTTAATTGTTAATGAATATAAATGGGGTCTAATTTTCCACTTAAATATATATAGATTTTAAGTGATTTGTCATTTCCAATAATTAATTATTTTCATTGGCTTTTTTTTTTTTTTTTTTTACATTAACGATTAGCTCCCCTCTTTAATGTGAGATATAACAAAAACCTGTTCATCTCTGTCACCATGACAGAGACTTTGACAGAGTTTGATTGATGACATCTGGACAGTGTTCAAATGTACAAGTGATTCATGTGTTTGCCACACACTTTGTCTTGCAATCAGTGACATAGAAGCCTCTCATGTTACAGCAGCAAATAGAAAAGACAGCCCAGTTTGATTCCTGATCTGCCAGACTCTTCGTTACTTTGCATTTGTAATATTTCATTTTCTGTTCTGTCAGTAATCTTTTGAAAAATGCATCAAACAACAGTTTTCCATACAAGCACACCACTGTACTACTGCTATAAGTGCCGTGTTGCTTTTGGGGATGTCTGGGATGTGGTCCATAAGTTGTATTTTATTAGTTAAGTGGTCTTTCAGTGGCCACAAAAATTTCAAGAAATGCTGATCTGAGCAGAAATTAAGATGATACTGAGTTTCTTGGCAGGCCCCTAGTCATGATACACAGGAATCTGGTGCATTTTATGCAGCTTGCACACTTTTTTGTTTTAAGGCTGCATGTGTGAAAATCATTGCCAGTGCTTATTTGTGAAGTCTAATGTAATGTCAATTCTATGTCAATGTACATCTGTATGTATGTTAGGTTTGTGTTTGTGCTATAAAGCAGCAGATATTTCAGATATATGGGTGGTGGACAAAAAAAGATCCATGTTAATTATAACATTACAGTGTCTTGAACAACGCTCAGAAATCAGTCAAAAATATTTTTATATAACTAAACAAACATTTAGTTATACAACATTAAACACATATGTAGAACTCATGAATGTGCCATTTATTAGCTGTGGTCACTGTGCATACTTGAGACGTATGTCGATGAAACAGCCAATTGTTTCTTCTGTTGACCATGTTTATTTTTATTTTTACTGAGCTCTGGACAAGACAGAACAGGGGATGCGACAGAATGATGACATCTGTGCTAAAGGCCATTATGACCTTGTGATCTACAAAAAAGATGATTTTGCAGACAATTAGTTTCTACCGGATTATGCTAAGTATGTTAACGGGACCACTGTGTCAGAAGTGATTGGTACACACCATCATTCTCCCCAGATAACCGACAGAGAAAATCCAGTTTATTTAAATTTGATTGGATTACACTCCTATTGTTTCCTGGCTAGATTATTATTACATGTAACGATCATAATGTTTCCGTAACTGGAGACTATTGTTAGAAAGCATGTATAAAGGATATGCAGGTTTTAATAGACTAGACATGTAAGAATAGTATCGGATTGTAATAATGCGATGATAATCAATCTATCATTTGATCACCAGAGCAAATCAGATGTGCTTTATTCTTGTGTACTGCACATTTACATGGATATGCACTTTCTTCATAAGTATAACATACAATACTGTGCAAACGTTTCTGGCAGGTTTGAAAAAATGCTGTACAGTAAGAAAGCTTTTAAAATAGAAGTTTTAAGTTTATTTATTATCAATTAACAAATTGCAAAGTGAATGAACTGAATATAAATCTAAATCAAAGCAATACTTGATTTCAATATATTATTTTTGAAAGCAATCTTACTATAGTATACAGCCCTGCTTCATGCCTGCCTAAAACTTTAGCACAGTACTGTACATTGAGTACTTGATCTGTTTTAGACACTGTGCATAAAATATAAAACTAATGTACCCATTATACCTGCCAGTCTATACAAAGTGCTGAGTGCCCCACTGATATTTCCCTGCATTTAAATGCAAAAGGGAACTTCACTGAATGATGCTGTAGGTAAGAATGATCTCTAAGAGGGTGTCAGTCTGTGTGTGTGTGTGTGTGTGAGATTAGGGATGGGTGGTCATCGCATCTTCATTCTTCTCACACAGGATTTGCATATTAATACCGTTAAACACATTAGGCTTGCTAAGCAAGTGCTTGTGTCACACCTTGCTCAATGACACTTGAAGTGATTTTCATTATATTGAGACCACAATACAGTACAATGACACTAGATGTGAAAACCGTGTGTGTGTTGACGTGTGTATTTGAATCATTGTGTTCAGATGATATCATTGTTGTCCCTGATTGGACAACGTCCGCAGCCACATTTGTGTGAAAAAAGATATTATAATCAAGCAGGCTACCTCAATGAAGCTGCCAAGCCAGGACAATGGCAGTGTGTGTGTCTGTTTGTGCGCAAGTTTGGATTTAAACACTCACGAGGATCAGTGGCCTATCAGTGGCCTACTTGCACATATTTCACTGGACCAAGCTGCGCATCCCAACACACCTGCCATGAAAGAACAATACTGGCAAGCGTGTGTGCAGCTGTGTGCTTGAACAGATACTGAGACTTTGGAAGATGCAAACCTGAAAATGGAAAAATTAACAAGGAGTCTGCTCTGGTGCGCACATAATCACAATTAAACCTGTTGATGTTAAGAAATAATGTAGATATATGTTCTCCAAGAATTGTCTTAGTTCAGTTTGTCCTACATGCAGGACGTGTGTTTTACACGTGTTTTACACTGAATGCCTACTGCTGACAAACTGTATCTCTGTTTGCATGTATGTGTGAAGAGTGAGACACCTGTTTTGGAACAATAGGCAAAAAGCCTCCCAATGATAATCCCTTTACCTACAGTGCAGCGTAAAATACCTCGCATATAATCTTATTATCACACTGGGCAGTGGACAAGTACTGTTGCTTGGACTACGTAGACGTGTTAATGTGTGATCATCATTGTATTATCCACATCCGTCCTTGTCATTTTTAGTGTGTCATTTTAATGATTCATAATCACGTTACATTTCCAATTACACCTACGTTAATGTACTTCAATGTTATGGTAAGCAAAGTATACAAAGAAATGTCTGGTCTCAAATAAATTTTGAATAAATCTTACTTTGCGGAATGACATGGAAAGTGCAGACACACAAACGCCAGCTTTAACTGCCACACACACACACACACACACACTTTTCTGCTGTTCCCAGTGATGCCACTACATGATGCCACAACAGTGATTATACAAGCCCTCTGTCAACAGAAAGGTAAACAAGGCATGAAAAAAAGCAACAACAGCAGTGAGGAATAACAGAAGACTTCCCTCCAACAGGTTTTGTGCATGCAGCCCTTACTCTGGCACACACAGAGAAATTGTTTTTCTTAAATTTTTCAGATAGTGGTAAAATAAAATCCTAGTGGGTGGCATCTACAACTGTAAAGTAGCTTAATTTGATGATCAAATCTACATTGAATAATTAATACTAACTCTGGTCTACTTTTAATGATTTTTTTTTTCTCTGTAGCAGTACAGATAGGCAATTCAGTCTACGTTAACTGGTCTGGGAAGAAGGCTCTCATCTCCATTAAAACATCAATAAAGTATTAGCAGATAAACTAAACTTCCTGCATAGGTAGGCATCAATGGAAGAAGGCTTTCTTGTTTTTAATGCTAACATAATCCTCCTTAATAAATAGGCCCAGAATACCTTCCTAACAAATGCTGTGTATTACTACATGTGCATATTTCCCGCTATGTATATATTTATTTTATTTCCTAAAGAAAATGTGAGAAACATTCCAGTACCATGTTGTAACTTGATCATCTCAATAACTGTACAGAAAGTTGCATTAGCTTGATATCCAATTTAATTAATGAATTGACTGAATGATTGAACTGTTTAATTTCAGCTGCATAGACAAACTGTGTTGAACTCACTGGCTAAATGTCTTGTCTATCAGGTCAGTGTTGTTGATCTTGACTATGCACTCGTCCTCTTGAAACAAGCCCTCCTTTCTGGAGCGACTCTCTTCCTCCACACCACGAATGAACAGACCAAGAGGCCTAAAATTGTACAGAGAGAAAAAGGGAGGTTACAAACTGCATATGCTGTTCAGCATAATTTTTTAAGTTTTTGTAATATCCTTGTACACATAAATGGCAGAGAACTCTCAGTTTGAGTGCACAGGTTAGTGGATAACAGGACATGGACATGCACTCGCACGCAGGCAGACATGCACACACACGCACGCACACACACACACACACACACACACACACACAGTCAGGACAGACAGGTGAGAAGGCATATGCATTTACATATGGAGAATAAGATGGTAGGATGGACTGAAAAAACAACTAGTATTCTGAGTCCACAACTTCCGAACTAAAACACGCTTAACAAATCTGAAACGATGACAGCGACACAAAAAAAAAAAAAAAAACTTGAGCTCCAAAAGGATGAAAGAAGGTTAAAAGGTGATAGAGATTATGGTAAATGGTGAAAGATAGAGTAGGTGTTCAGGAAGTTGCGAGGAGGGGACAGAGGCATACTGAGCAAGAGCGGAAAAAGAGAACAGAGAGAGAATGGGGTGAGGAGCTTAAAGAGGAGATTGGTGGGGTCAGGTGAGTCATGAGAACAGCCATAAAGTTCATCCTGCTTTCCTTAAGGAAATCCCCATTCCACTGTCTGACTGTCACACAGCCTTTTAAGAGTCCTACATTGCTGTGCAATATTCCTTTTCTTTTTCAGTCTGCTTATGTGTATGTGTGTGTGTGTGCCAATTTTGTATGCTGTTGCTCAACGGACCAGAATTTCTGGTCAGAAGTGCAGAACAGGATGACACAAAAAAAAACTCTGGGATGTATAGTTGCTTGGAGATAGACAAGGCTTTCTAAGGTCAAAGGGCAGAATTAGGCCTTGCATAAATATCTATCTGTTCTTGTATCCACAAAACTGTCATTGAGAGTGTGAATGCATTGCTGTACATTAGTGTGGAAAAAACTCACCGTCCACTGAGTGATGAGCAGTAGGGAACCACATGGATTCCCAAAGGACTGTTCTCTCCCAGGATCTCCACTGTTCTGGTCAGGCTGCACACATATCCATATCGCAGGCATCAGATTAGTAGGAAAAAAACATTACATCAGTTCAAAATTAGTAATAGTAATAGTGAAGTTGAACTCTTCTATAGTCATGGAAAAGTTGCAGCATACATACAAATCTGGCATGAGAAAGAGTGTTTACCCTCTGGAAATAAAGTGTTTAGAGGTTTTTTTACTTTATTTATTTTATAATGCAACCAACTACAGATCTTATTTCCATATTATCAGTGTAATAAAACCATATATGCGGTTCTGTAAAATAAGTTTTGTGGGTCAAGGTGGGTTTTATTTAAAAAGTGACAATTGAGAAGGAGAGGGATCACAAGTTTAAATCACAGGATGTTGGAGAGATTACACAAAAAAACCTTGTGGTGTCACACAAATACAGACACCAGAATAGAAACAGTGCTCAAAATATGTCTCCTGAGCTTACATTTGAAACCTACCATCTTAGATAGATATATCCCTATCCAGGGAAGCCTTCATTGTGTTAAAAATACTCTTTTTTGTGAAGGATTTAATCCATGTCTGTGAACCCAGCCCTTCGAGGAGGAGATACCAACGCTCTATTCAAAGTCAACAAAACTAAAGACTGCTCTGTGTGCGCACATGTTTGTCAAAACTTTTTTATTCATCTCTATGGGTTTCTTCCTCTCTTTGAATCTTTCAATGCCTCTGCCTAGTTTGGATTCATCTGCTTTACATTCTGTCTGTGTTTTAATGCGTGTCTTTGTTTGTTTGATTAGTTTATCTATCAGAACACAGCCATTAATCCCCCCGACCTTCTCTCTGCTCCCTGCGTGTGTTTTTTTCTAAGTGAGTTTATCTGTACTTAGTTTTTTTGCTCTTCAGTTCTGCCCTCCTTTCTCTCCAACTCATTCTCCCCTATTGTCTCCCTGCGTCTCTGTAGACCAACCATCCCTGCACCTCCATGTAGTGCAGTACATGTAGAGTAGATGCTGATAAACTCCAGAGAGGGTGGTTCATGATGGTGGGAGGCAATGGGGGAGAGATGCAAAGTGCAAAAACAAGCCCCTCTTGTCTATTTCTCTCTCTGTTGTCTCACACAAACACACACACACACACACACACACACACACACACACACACACACACACGCACACACTCACGACTGATGCTGCCTCATCATCACTCAGCAAATTTGAGTTAATCCAGACAATAAGAGACAAGTGACTTCAGGAAAAGGGAAGAGAGAAGACACATAAAGGCAAGGACAGAGGGAGAAACATGGGATGTATGTGGGTAGGAAGGCAGCAAGGGAGTAAGAGGGGGGGGAAGCAGAAGCAGAAAAAAGACAAGGCAGTGGGAAGGTAAGATGGATGGAATTAAGAGAGTTACACTGTGTCACAAATTAAACTGTGTTGTTCTGTATTGACATTGAAAATTGGCTTTCCGTCCACTCAAAACAGTATATACTGTATACTGTTTCTATAATATATAATGCACAAAAGACAACCTACTCTCAGTCACAAAGAATAATTAACAGGGGGATTGAAATTAGATGTGAAAAGTTTCTAGAGAGCACCGCAGAAAATGAAACAATTTTGGAAAACATGACAAGGTTCTCTATGCACCCTCCCCCGCAGGAGTCTGGTGGGTGAATAGCTGCTGACAGCAGGCCAGTGGCAGTCAGCTGGTCCCCCCTCATCCCTGAGCTCACCTTTTTTGGTTTGAGTTGTACTTTTTTTGTTTCTGGGTTGTCTACTTTTCTGTAAAAGGGAATTTCTCGAAATGTGGTTTAATCATCTAAAGGACTTTAGCTTTAAATCAAGATTTTAACTTTAAATCTTCAACACTTTGCTCACCAGACCAACTAATTCAATAGATGGGGAAAATTACATGGAACAGAATCAGAACATAGAAGGGGAAGAAATACAGAGGGGCAGAGAACTGTAGAAAATAGGGAGGGAAAAAGAAAGATTGGTAGAGAGGGAGGTCTGTAAGCAAGATATACTGAAGTGAAGGGTGGAGGAAGCATTGAATTAATTAAACAGGGCAAACGAATAGCATTAACATGAGAGGAAAAAATAACATCCACCCTCCCCTCAATCCCTTCCTGCTGCTGTGTCTCTGATCTCCAATGCTCCCACTAGAATGGACACACACACACTTGAGATCCATTTGCATGTGCTTTTTTAAATCTTGTGCGAGATGCTTGACAGGCTGCATCAATACAAAAAATGAACTGGGGGTGAGAGACAGACAAAACGGGTGAGACTTGAGAAGGAATGAGAGAGGGAGCGAGATACAAGAGAACAAGAGAAACACACACGCGCACACAGAAACACACACACACACACAGACAGGCAGGCAGGCAGGCAGGCAGGCAGGCAGGCAGGCGGGCGGGCAGACAGACAGACAGACAGACAGACAGACAGACAGAGAGAGAGAGAGGGATAAGAGCTCAGAGAGATGAAGAGAGCAGGTGTTCTCTTTATTCGCCTGCCACTTCACTGATCCTCACTATGAAAGACAGAAACACAGAGGAAAAATAACAAAAAAGGAGGATGTGCATTACCAAACCACTCTTCGTCTCAGTGCATCTCACCCTCTCATCCCTCTTCTTATTTATCATCTCCCTGTCTCTATAAGATGGCCTTCAAAGTGGAGCACACCAGAGATGTAGAGAGTAAAAGGAAGGTAAACAGGTAAAAACGCATAATACTTTGATGAATGAATGTGTACACAATTTATTGATAACAAGCATAGTAATGTCTACGTGTACTGCATTAAAGCCATTAAGACCAAATACGGAAATGATTCCTTTATTACTGAATAGGAATAAGTATGAAAATATGCTTCGATTATCAGTACAAAATATATTATGGTTGCTTCACACCATTTTTATATATCACATCTTTCTGGTTATATTCAATATCAAAGACAATAAAAAAAAAAAAATAGCAGGCTGGTCATTGACTATTTGAGATGATCAGCTGGAAAAAAGAACAACAATTCCATTTGAATGTGCCCGAAAGTGTGCGCCCATTAATTTTTCCACACATTGTTTGATCCAATGCAATTCAGAAGATTACATTTATTACTTTTACTTTTATGTCTTCAGAAAAGTTTTGTCTTCATCATCATTTTGAGAGTTCAAGATGTTAAAAAAGATTTCCTGCTAGATATTAGTTTTCAGTAGTTAGTATAGCAGGTGGCCAAGGTGACGCAATAGCTGTTTAGGGCACATAAATTCAAAGCAGACGAGTCCCCAGTTCAACTCCACCAGCCAGAATCTTTCTTGCAAGTCATTCCCACTTCTCTCTGACCCCTCCATTCTAATGAAGGTGTGAAACCGATATATATATATATATATATATATATATATATATATATATATATATATATATATATATATATATATATATATATATATATCGGTTTATATATATATATATATATGGAAAAAATTTACAGCCAGCGTGATTATAGTCAAATGACTTAGTTTTCTGTTTCTGCTATGACAGTTCAGCCTCTCTTGTTCAGATAAAAGTTGCGATGAGTTGGATTGAATTTCCTTATAAATTAATTTATCACAGTAGTGATTATACTTCAATCAGGTATGAGGTATCTAGCTAAACAGGTATGTAATACAATTATATTAAGTCAGTGCAGCAAGTTAACAATATTTGTGAATGAAAAAATTTCACTGTGAGCAACAAAAATGTATTATAACATTGCTTTTGTCCCCAAATGATTTAGCCGCAGCCTCTGAATATTATTACATATTGTCTGTTAATTACTGGAGAGAATAAAGAGTAATAATGAAAGAGAGAGTTTAACTGCAGGTCTGCGCCATGTCAGAGTTGCTTCTGCATTGTGTTTATACTGCTGTACATATGAACAGAGTGAATGAATGACAACCGGGAACAAAGCTGGAAATGAAGAAACAAAAAGGTTGAGATTACAGATGGACAGGTACAGAGTGAAAAACATACCAAGTATCTCATTACCATCACAACAGGAATCCTGACACCAGAATTAGATGGTTTGGTCTCAAAATGGCACATGAATAAACTCAGTTATCCATGGAAACCTCCTTCACATCCAGTTTGTTTTGTGCACTCAGTGAAACCTATTTACCTTTTCACCTCTTAGCTTCTAAACCACCTCCGACACAGAGCCTTATTTCACAAAGAAATATAATATAGTGTCACTGCTATTTGAATAAACCAATTTACACTAAATCTGTTTCCCCATATAAGAACGACATTTTTGGTTCAAAGGTAATGAGTTTTGTGGTGAGCATACTGTGGTTAAAATTTAGATAAGCCATTACTGTATTTATAGGTGTAGCTTCACATTCACAACGCACACAAACATACACACATTTATTTAACGTATGCTTTACCGTTCTAATATTTATAGCTATGTTCCTCTACTCATTTTGGACTTTTTTTGCAATTTCAAGGATCGTTTCCCCAACGACCACAATAACCATTACATGACTCTTACATTACTCACAGCGGAGATAGTGTGTGTGCTTGTGTGCGTACATAAGAATTTATGTTACTAAGGCTAATCAAAAGACACTGAGAATATGCGTGTCAAAAAGAATGACCTTTATAATCACTGTATTAGATTGTGTAGTACTGCATTGAAGGATAAAACCAAAAACTGTCCAATAACTCCATTTGATTCACTTGAATACAGATGTTTCATCTAATTATTTTTTTCATATTTGTTTCCCATTATTAATTGAGGTGAAAGCATTAGGTATTACAGTAATTCAATGACAGATGATGATAATTCATTAGAGATATGATAAAAATTATTTCAAGTGCCCTGGCTTTGAATGGAGAATATGCCTCAATACAGTGTGCTATTCTTCCTTGTTTAATTTTATAAGAGAACAATAAAATCATAATACTTTCCCATCTATTTTGTCATTAGTCTCATCCAGCTGTTGTTGCATGTGGTGCATGCCAAAATATGGTCAATCACAGCAAAGAGAGGGAATTAGAAATCAAGGCTTTCTACTAATAGAAACATCTAACTATCTTCCTGCAGTTAAAGTCACTGTTAAAGGAAGCATGGTCAAATGAGTGTGAGTGAGACAATACATGTGAATGATCTAATCTCTGTCTGTGCCCCCTGGGTGCAGCTGGTTGCTATGGAGAGAGACTACAACAGCAAAGGCTCATAAAATAATTCCTTCAACATTGCTCTAACTCTCTGTCTATGTTACAGGTTAACTGCATTTTATTTTGTTTCAGTATTTATGAATTAACTGCAGATTAATTACATGACCATGATGACCTTCTAATGTCTTAAACAGACTAATATGTTCTCCATTCACAGAGGTCAGTGTTTCCAGACACAGCATTACATTCATCAATGACGTAACTGCCACTTTCTCAAATTTACTGCTGTGGGTTTGTATTCATCATACTAATGCAGAGACTACCCATGGTTCCAGTGGCACTAAGAGGACAATTTTGTGTTTTATTATGTTTGGGATAGACCTTTGAGCTATATCAAGTCATATGGCTCCATGGGATGATGTGTGCTAAAACCCACCATAATAAAACCCTGATCATCAAAGAGAGACCAAAAAACAACAACAAAAAAAAACTGAATCAGAGGAGTCTATTATGTCCTTTTTCATGTTTGCAACATGTATGAAAAATGTCTGTCGCTGTTCCCCCACACCCACATAAACATGCACAATTAAAAGACTCACCAGAGGACTGCATTCTGCATCCCTAACACTTAATTAAGCATCAGGCATCAGGCATGAGGCATGCATGTGCATATACATGCATACACACCCATGGAAGTCTGTTTGCGGCTCTTTACTTGTATCGTGTGAACGTGTGATTGACTGTGTGCGTGCTTCTGTACGTGTGCATGACCCTGACCCTGTTTTTGCAGTCTTTTGTAGTGTGCTAATGATGGAGCTTCTTTTCATTAACTATATCTGTTAGGGCCTTGATCTGGATTAGAATACAGCTTTAATGAAGAAAAACTAGGGCAGAAGTAGACACATAAACATCAATACACATGAATGTAGACAAACATGCACAGAGAAAGAAAATAGACTGCGTAAAAACTATCATGCAACAGTCATATATTTTTTTGGATTATTTAACTACACAGAATTTTGTAAACGCATTGATTCAGCAAGTGAACAAGAAACAGAATGGAAACATAGCACAGCAGACGCTAGTACAGGAGAAGCCCACAAACTGACCTGCCACTGAAGGTGTGTTTGCCTTGGGCTCGGTCCACCCCTGCAAGCTTCTCCACAGCAGGACTGACTGCCTGCAAAGAACAGACACAGAATTTCTTTCAGCTTAGTCAGTGATTGGCATCTAGGGATAAAAAAAAAAAAAAAAACAATACAAAAACATAACAAAAAGCTGCAACGCTGCTGGAGCTGTCATTAAGTGCAAGAATTAATGGAAGGACAAATGACCAACAAAAAAAGACTTTGTGGATATTGGGGGACTTGTGAAGGGACAGTTAGTAGTGTAACTAAACATAAAGCTAGGAGTGAGTGAAGTGGAGAACTTAAAGGATTTGCCCTGTTTTGACTATTTAATACATTACATCCCATATGAAATCCGGAGCTCAAATACTTCTTTTCAATTAGAAAGACAAAGGAATGCATGATTAACAAAGGAACTAATGAATGAAGTGATGAGTGGAGGAGCTTCTAAATTGACGGATGGGTGGTGTACAAATAGCAATTCATATCTTAAATCAGGACGACAGTGTTGTCAAGCAATAACAAAAACACTGTCAACGGGTATGGCAACTCCGAAAAGGAGGAAGAGGTGTGACAAAGAACCATGTAAATGTGAGCCAATAATGACTATACACTCTATGTGTATTTGTGAGGAGATAAAAAGGTGAGGTCCGCAGGGACGATGTCTGATGGCATGTCACCATGTGATAGTGACAGAGAGCTGAATTAGCCAATACCTGACATGAACCATGAATGTCTTATGCAGTCAGATGCAAGAACCCTGGAATAAATCCCAGCTTTCTGAAAATAAATAACATTTTGGACATCCAGCAGTACTCTGCAGTTTTTAGATACTGCGAAGAGAAAGTATTGCTTTATTCTCCAAGTCCTTATGCCAACATTGGGCCAGAAGTGAGTCATACTGAGTGGTGCTTTTTGTAAATCCTTCCTCTAATTTTATGATCCATTGTCTAAGATGAATCTAGAACACTTGCCTAGTTCACATTTCACCTGAAGCACACAGAATACATCACGATGAATGTTGACTCAAAGTCTTTTATAGTCTTTTATAGAAGTTTTATAGATTAATTTTTTGTAATTTAACAAAAAACATAGAGGCAACTAGGGGAGGTTCTGCGTAAATATCAGACCTCTATCATCATACCTCAAGCTATTGTCAACCTTGGTGTGAAAATTTAAATTTAACTTAATTTTTAATTAATTTAATAATAGTTAATAATTTAACTTCATTCACATCAAAACTACGACAGATGAATGGGGACATTGGAATCAATAATTTATGCAAATGTATTTTGCAGTCTACAATTAATAACATATTCGTAGAAATTTGTCTGCAAAGTTTGCAAAATCCATGCTTTTTAAAGGCTAAAATGTAAATTGTATGTAGAGCACCTAATTTTTCATACATGAATGATCTTTAACAAAATCTGTGTCTCAGATCGTCTGACAAACTGATCAGAATCCATTCAGTCCTAATCTGTATATGGGTAGTTGAGCTCATGTGCGCAGTGATCGTGTGAGCAGACACATGAAGGTCAATATGGCTCAACGTTAGTGGTAGGCACTAATGGACTCATAACATGGCCTTTAACCTTTGACCTTTCACCTTACTGCCATTTGACCTACACCACCTGTCAGTTGGAAAAGGGGGAAGAAAGGAAAGTAAAAGAAAAACTGAGCAAGACAAATGAGGAATGAGGAGAGGAAATATAAGAAAGCTGTAAAACTGTGAAAGGAGAAAGGTGGGGTGAGACGTCAAATACAGTAAACATATGTTTTAGGTTTGGGTGCCTAGAAATCAATTAGTCTGGTCTAGATACGCATGCTGTCATGTGAGTTTAATTACGAACAAGATGACAGATAACATTAATTATCCTAACCTCTTTGCCATAACAACAGCCACTCTTACATTAATTGGAAAATCTTTGGTGCTTAAACGTTTGTCTCATTTAATAATGGCAATAGTCTTCCATCTCTTTTCAGGAGAGCTACATGTTAATTATAAAAGGCCAGCAACATACGTTACTTATCAAAGGCTAATTTCAACAAGTTAATGAATCTGAACGTATAAATGTGGCTCATTATTCATACTGACCTCCCAATATCAAGGATAGTACAACAAACATGAAATCTGTTGAACAGCGAAGTAGCTCTATGTTGAAATTTTCTTAAAAAAGCTTAAAATTAAAGCATTATTGAAGTTGTGAAACTGAATGGAGAATGGAAAAAAAGAAAAATTCTAACATGATTATGTTTCAAAATTGATCAGCACTATCAGTCAATCCAGACTTTTATGATTTTATCAAAAAGTAAAATTATACAAACAGCCCCTTTAAAAACAGACATGTCTATACATGCTAAAAGTCACACGAGAAATAATGACTGAAAGAGCTGATGAGTTATTTCAGAGGAAAATAAAGTCTAAAAGACAAAGATTTATTAGAGATACATTGAGGGTAATAGTGGGATGAAATAATACATTATTCTGTCGACCTCAGACAGCTCAATCAATACTTCTGAACATTAAAGGCCCTCCAAAATCTGAGATTAGAATAGCAGAATTTCCATTTGAAGCCCAATGATTGATAATCATGCCATGAATTACTATGCTTGTAATAAATGGTCAGCAAGCATTTACCCTTTGCAGGTTCAATCTAATAATTGCTGAAAGCGGATAAAAGCAGTAAAAATAGAATGAACTATTAGTGATACTACTAATTAGTGAATAACCAATCTGGCTAAGTGTCCTCTAAAAACACTCCCAAAGTGAGTATGATAAATTAATATTAATGAATGCAGGACAGTTTTTGCCTATGTGCATGTATTTCTAGTGCGTGTGCATGTTCGTGTATCTATATAAAACTGACAAACATTGGGTAATCCATCTTGAAATATCTCTTTGTGGATGTGGATGTGGATGATGAATTGAAATGAATATGTGTTTTGATAAATACCAGGTCAAAGAGCCAGAAGGATGAGCAGGGAAGTAAACAAATAATATTCAAAATATAACATCATATTATTTTCTTTATATAGAAAATCACGTTTATAGTATAAATGGCATAAACTCTCAGATCTTTGTATAGCCCATTAGTTTAAGGACAAAAATAGCACAGGACAATGTAACATGTTCTTAGTGTTTTGAAATGGGGCTTTCTGTTCAAATTAAATTTTGAGGGAAATTTTCTCCTGTCCACCTGACAGGTAACTGACTCAAGGTCAGAGGTCATTGTGACACCTCAATATTAATGCCACAATGCCTTGAGACGTTTGGATGGCTTTCTGTTGATGCTACTGAAACCAGATGTGATTAAAAACAGAACTTGCATGGACAGTAACAAGTGTTCCTGTGTTCTAATATAATTATGTTTCCTCGTTTATGGTTTATGAACCAATAGCATAGTGGCACATCCCTCTCCAACATTTTATTCTTTTTCTTGGGATCTAAAGTTATCTCTTGAGTATATAACAACATACTCTGGAGTTGCTTCCTCAGATTTAAGGTGAGATTGGGCACACACACATTATGAATCTACATCAGCTCCATCAGCTTAAAACATCCTGGATATTCCCAATCTTTCTTCACCACCTCTGATAAGAAATGCATTAACAGAAGGCATTACAGTGAATAAATTAATTAATTAAGTTGTAAATAAAGCAGCCATATTGTAGTGTCAACATCTACTTCCTTATTCATTCCACTTATTTCACAACTATGAGTTCAGTTTTTCATCTGCAAACAGGCAAAGAGGAGCATAAGTGGTGTAAACACAAAAAAGCAGATATTAACACTAAAAGGCTTCAAAGATCCGCATGTATACAAAAATGATGACAACAATATGAAGAGAAGGGTGCCTGGGTGCGGCTGCACAGACACCTAGGTAGCATGATAAAGAAGTACTCTACAGCTTTATTAGCCCCACTAGAATTCTAGGCAAGGACAAACACTCCCCCATGATTAACACGTTGTAACTGGCCTGAAACCTCATGTATGTGTATGTGCACGCATGCATGTATGTGTGTAGTAAGCAAAAAAAAAAAAAAAAAAGAAGGACAGCAAAGAGTGATTTTGCAGCTCACTGTACTGATTTGAGCTTGCTATTTAGTACGGAAGAGCTGTACCGGTGAATCTTTCTGGATTAGAATTAAGTAAAGATGAGGGACAGAGAGTAGGAGAATAAACAGAGAGAGAGGAAAGACAGAGAATTACTGCAAGGAGAGTACTTTCTACCCTTCATCGCTCTCACCAAAAGGCCAAGTGACAATTTGAACAATTACCCAGAGCCATTACCTTTATCTGAACCTGGCTGGCTGAGAAGAGACAGACCAGCAAGTGACTAAGTGTGTGTGTGTGTGTGTGTGTGTGTGTGTGTGTGTGTGTGTGAGAAGACATAGAAAGATGTAAGACATATGGGGAAGAAAAGAGAAGAAAACATAAAGATAAGATTTATTTATTATTTACGTGTGGGCACAGGAAAGATGGGTGCCACAGGACACCATTAAACACAGCAAACCCTACCATATAATTTATAAATATTAACAATTAAAAACTTAAACACATCTCTTAATTAATGGCTTTTGGTGTAATATTGTAGTTTTTTGATGACATCAACAAGATGTCACAAGACAGGGAAAAAAAAAAAAAAAAAGCTTTAAAGAACTGCTTAACTCAAGTTTATACATCAATATAACCCTCCGGCCTGTGTTAGACATGCCTAAGT
The DNA here is from genome assembly GCF_900963305.1 of Echeneis naucrates. NCBI lineage: Eukaryota > Metazoa > Chordata > Actinopteri > Carangiformes > Echeneidae > Echeneis > Echeneis naucrates. Next base: position 16,352,245 of record NC_042531.1, on the reverse strand, counting down.
AAAAGTAAAGTGAAATGACTCAGAAGTGGACGTCTGAGTGGGAAGAATCTGATTGCTGTCAGCTTCAATGTATATGAAACTTATAGAAGGTACTCAGTGGCAAATTTAAGTAAAGCAAAAGTGCTGTCATGCAAAACAGTCTTATTCAGCATTCTTTACAGAGCGCAAATATCAAAATACAGCAATCACATTTAAGACCACAATGGCTTCCTGAAAGTAAAAGGACCATAATGACATTTGACATCACTTCACCATAATATCTCTAACACAATCAGAGAGATGGGATGCTCCAATAAAAGGCTGTTAGTGACTAAGCAGAATCACCCCAGCTAACTGTTGAGGTTACTGAGTGCTTGGCTAAAATTCTTCAATAAGTCCCAACTAAGCTATCTCCACCTCATGCTTTTTTGGTGCTGTTTAGCTTTTCAACCTCAGCATGAGGCCCCCTTGACGGTACTACAAACTTCATCTCAGCTGGCTAGGTTCATCCCATTTCTATGCACGACTACACAGCTAACGCAGCTTATCCAAGAAATCTACATTTAGACTGAGGGTCATTTTAAACTACAGCAGTGCAACATACATTCATGAAGTAGGACATGAGTATTTTAACAGATTCCTCCATCTTAGATTTCCTGTGTTTCCTCCAAGGTTCAAACTTGATTTTTTATTGATCCCACTAGGGAACACAGAAAAAAGATCCCCAGTGTGCTGCATGCCACCAAGAAAATGTCTGCTTTGTTCAGATGGTTTGCAATTAGTCAAGGGAGACTTAGGTAGGAAAAAAAATTCAAAAACTATGATGTTAAATACTCAATGTTAATAGCTATTTATTGTAACATTGTCTGCAAGCAGCCAACCAGGAAAGTAGGCTTAGGCAAAGCAAAATGTGGGCTGTAGTTATGCCATATGGTAGTAGAGAAACTTTAGTGGCAAACATGAACTATCCAAGAAACACAGACACAGCTGCTGTAGCTGAAATCATATATGAGCATGCTAAAGTTCAGGCAGACCAACGGATAAATACCAAGTTGCACACATTCATGATAAGCTTACTGTGTAACTTAAACCCAGTAATATTTTATATTGGCAGCTGTGAGTGATGGCTTGCCATGAAAACAGAGCTACAATGTGAGCTCAGAACAGCACGGTCCACATTCCTCAGCTTCCACTCACATTTAACCAGGAAAGCTGAACAGTTTAGTGTTAGTGTTAACATGTATTACTAGATTTACACCCTGATTTGATAGCATGCTTGTCGGACATCAAAACAGACTACAGGACTATTTTTGCTGGATATTGAAAGTTGTTTTTGTATTTTATTTTTACATTTTGTATGTTATATAGACAGTAAGTAGAATGGCTACCTCTGAGAATCAATCTCATTCCACAAAAGAATTGAACCTTGCACACAAGTTGCTCTATAGGGAATACAGTGAGGGTAAAAAAGGATGTTTGTCCAGTGAGTGATCTTAAGGGAACAGCCTTCACCACTCAAGAGTCCAATCAGGCATGGATTTCCTGTAACTAGTGAACTTGAGGGATTTCTGGTGTCCAGCGATCTACAGGGAATATTTAACTATCACACTACCAGTGAAACTGCATATCTATGTAACAGGTACTCTACAGACTTGTAAGTGTCTGTGTGCATGACTCATTCATGTCACTGATGTAGTGAAGACAAGTGTATTTTTGTAAAATAAATTTAAGAAAAGCCACCTGAGAATATGACAATAATTGGTGGCTAATGTCACAGAAGAGAAGATAATAAGATGTGTAATTAGAAATAAACAATGGGAATATAGCACAATGTAAAGTTTACAGAGTAAATTTAAAAGATAAAGATGCTCGTTCTCAATTTAAGTTCACTTTAGGTTCAAATAATTGGAAAGTAACATCACTGAAAATTATTATGCGTCTGTTTTAAAGCTTTCACAATAAATACACATGGGTGCTAAAACTCACTGTCATCCCAGTGTTTAATGTAATTTTAAATCATGCTGGATTAACACAGCTGCTGCTTATAATGATAATGCAAATGTAGTGCATACACTTAACCTTTTTGGAGATTTAGTATTTACACAGACCACTGAAAGAAAACTGAAGATAGGGGATGTAACAGCAAAGGAAAGAGACATGCATAGATATGGAGCAATTAGTTTCAAGGTTCAAGAGGCAATAGGAGATGCAGCAAAAAACATATATTAGCTTCAGAGGAGAGGGAACGGACAGCATGGATCTGCAGGTTAAACATGAGGTTCGGAGGTCAAAAGTGGAAAAGCAGACAATCTTTTAATAAAAAGTGGAGTGAGTTAAGAGAAAGTTAAGATGTCGTCAAACATCGAGTTTTCATAGAAAAAAACATGACCTACAATTAAAAAAAACCAAATTATATATTTTTAAATCGTGATGATGAATAATGTAAAATAGAAAAAGTGAAGTGAAGGAAAGGAAGAGGGGGAGGGGAAGCAGCAAGAAAAAAGAGAAAGGAACAAGTGTTTGCCCTCTGCCCTCTTGAGATAGGCAGAGAGAGGATGAAAAGAGGGGGGAAAACTTTGGAGTCATTTGTCTTTGTTAGTGAAGTCTGATGTGACAAAGTGTGACTGAATTAGAAAGAACATAAGGAGACACACAAGCACAATTTAAACTCCCCGGTTCCATGCATACTAAAAGATTCAGCACAGCGTTCAATAAACAAATCAGAGGTTTGTTCATTGAGAATCTATTGAATTCTTCTTTGTACGCTTTGGACAGTATGTGCGCATATGGCACAAGACAAACAAGAATATGAGAAAGACTAAAGAAATTTGGCACATAACATCTCTATGCTCAATACATCTCTATACCTTTATGTGAACATTTATGAATTTGCTTTCAAACAAAAAAGAACAAAACAAGAAATTGAATATCTAAGGCAAAATGAGGCTTTTCCAGTGTATTACATACATAGTGGACAGTAAAGTAATTAGTTTACAAAACTATCTCAACAAAAAATATATATTAATTTTGTCCTGGGAATGCTGCCGGGGGAGAGACTATAGAATCACGAAAATCAAAGTGTTTACCTCCTTGGGAGTCTTAATTTGTTCAGCAATCTGCCCATTAGATTACAACAGCAGAAAACCTAGTGTCTATGAAGATTTAATGAAGTAAGTCAATCATTAACAGAAGCAGACAAATATATATGAGCATGCAAAATATAATTAATTGATTAATTAAACAAAAGGAGTTAAAAAATACTTTAGGAGACAAAATGTTTGGTCTTTCCAAAATAAATTCACTTGTGTGTTGAAATTTGTGGTAGGTGTCCTAAAAATATTTGTGGGTTACAGAAATCATTAACAGTCAGCTAGCGGCACACATCACCAGTAATCACCAGAGGTCCCTCTTTTTTGCACTCCTACCAGACTGCTATATTTTTTTTAGAAGTATGATAACTTTGTTACACTTCTTGCACTGTGAAGACACTGCACAATCTGAAACAAGCCAGCAAGACGTAGACTTTTAGACATGGCTCATATTTCGTAACCACCGGATCATACATTCTGTCATCGTTTGGCTTTGGGTAATTGTGCATGTTTTTTTAGCCCAAAAAGAGCATTGGTAGCCTCAGCAACAAAGAAACAATGTGTGTTTCAATGTGTCTTTCTATTCATTGGCGTGTTTCTTACCATCTCAGTGGTGTCTTCATTGAGGGGAGGTTCAGTCTCAGTCAGCTGGGGGCCAAGGGCTGAGTCACTGCTACTTCTCACCAGCAGGGGGGTATCTGCAGAAAGAAAACAAAAACAAATTAGATGCGGAGGTAACTTCCAGCATTCTCCTTCATTATTGAAAAAGAATTTGGGGAGCATGATAACATACAGTATCACACATAGTTGAGACCAGTCACCGCACTGCTTCGCTACACCAATGGTGTTCAAACGTTTTCACATGAAGGACCCTGAGCAGACACATTGTTTAACCTAAAGTTCGTAATCTGTCGTTAGATGTCCTCAACTGGAGCAGTTATGACTTCTGTCCTTGTCTTAATTATGGACAAAACAACAATAAATTATTTCCCTATTTGCTACTGGCCTCTAGTACTCCTACAAGGAAACACTAATATACAGTAGACTCCTGCATTTGAGCATTTCATTGAGGAATCACAGTAAATGTTGTAGTTTGGACAAGTTGAAAAAGCTTATCTGTATGGACTGGATAAGTACAAATAATGTCTAAAGCAGATGATCCACAACCTGGAAATCAACTTCATAGCAGCTACTTGCATCAGGATATTGGTTACATAATATAGAATAAATGTTTATGTAAAACAACTATCAAAAACTTTGTAAATGCAGAAAAAGATTAATCATTCTCAAAAACTAATGAACTTTGTATCTAAATTTTGTTTTCAGATAGCTTTCTTGTCACAAACTTATCTTCTTTTTAATCCAGCTATATTTTTTCAGGGTTTGCTCTTTTGCCCGGGTAAGAACCATAGGAACTTGTCCTTTTGTTTTTACCTGGGCAAGAGACACTTGTCACCAGTGTGATTGCCTCCCATCAGGCTTCGAATGGGAAAGAGGAAAAAATAACACTGACAAAGAATAAGGCAAAAATGGTGAGAGTACAGAAAGGCGGCATCTGCTTCCAAACACAGACACTCCCACATAACTGTCACAAAATTGCGGCTGTTATTTTGATGGAGTCACAGTTCAGCAAAATTCATGTCTAATAATAATTTTTTAGCTGACAAGATACAGACCCTGAGCTAGTCATGCCACACTACAGACAGGAGTTTGTGCACGCAAAAAACTGTCAGTGTGACGAGACAGAAAGAAAGAGGGGAGATTAGTCACTTTTATTCTTCAGTTGACAAATTGAATTTCCAACCTGTCATCATAATGTACCCATGACTTCAGTCCAAGACATGTCAAAGTGTGCCTTCAAAGACAGACAAGAACATACCAATATTCACCATAACAAAGTGATAGGCTGTTTTAATTAGACCACAATGATCATCATAAAGTAAGATGAAGGCAGGATAGACAATAGGAAATGAATGCATATAAACACTACTGTCTCTGAATGTGTGAGAGTCTGAGTGTCTGTAGGTTTTACAAAACAACAGTGTGTAAAATTTTAGCCCAAATTAATTGGCTATAGAAGACTTGATTAAATAATGCAAAAAGCCTTTTTAAAAAGTTGTATCAAAAATATCAAAGACATTTGATCTTTTTACAGAAAACAACTTTTAATCAATCAAATTGATCAATACAGCCTGGGGAATTTGCGGGTGTATGGGTATATCTGTTGACGAGTATAGCAGCATCATCACAGGGCTTGTTTCTGAATGCTGTTTTTGGTGTGCATGGCTCAGTGTGATTATGATTATGTGTTTCAGGAGCAGATCTGAAAGCCAGAGTATGTTGAGGTCACAAACAGATTTTCATGCATACTAATGGCCAAAAAGTAGCTGATATGCAGATGTCAGTGCACATGTAGGAAATACATGGTGGTGTCTCATAACACCATTGCATGAAATTAAAATTTAAGATACAGTTTGCATGTTCTCCCCGTGCCTACCTGGCTTTCCTCCAGGTACTCTGGTTTCCTCCCACCGTCCAAAGACATCATGTTTGGGTTAGGTGGTGACTCTAAATTGTCTGTATGTCTGAGTGTGAGTGTGAGTGGTTGTTGGTCTGTCTGTCTCTGTGTGTTGGCCCTGTGATGGACTGGCGACCTGTCCCGGTTGACCCCACCCTCAACCACTGTGAGCTGCGATCGGGTCCAGTAACCCCCACAACCCAGAAATGGAAGAGCAGTTGAAGATGAATGAATGAATGATGGATAAAGCATGCTGCATAACTGCCTGCATTGCTGCTGAGGGTTTGGTGAAATAGTGAAAGGGAGACAAAAGTCAACATCACAGAGAGTTATGCAAATAAATAATATTTAACAGAGATATTAGTATGATCTTTGTGGTACACTCCCAATTCTCAAGTCTACCATATCCATTCATGGGGCCCATCAATCTCTATATACATTAAGAACATTGTCATGTTAGCTTCTATAGTTCCATTGGGGATAAAATGAGATAGGTGGTGGTGAGGGTGGAGGGTACTCTAAATGAGTGGACTACGAAGAACACATGCCAAATGATATTTGTAGGGTCATATATTGATTCTCACAAAATGGACCCTTGGTGCTCTTAAGACTGGCTGAGGAGTATAGAGTACATCAAAGCTAATCAATTCATCTCTTCAAGGAAAGGCAATGAAAGGGGGATAAATGGACATGGGACAAAAGACACAAAAATGAGAGACAGAGCAGGTAAATGGATAAGAAAAAAAGTAAGGGACCAACATGCAGAGATAAATAATGGGCATGAAAAAGAAAATGTACAATGGCTAGATTAAAAAAAAAAAAAAACAATAACTTGATAACAAAATAAAATACTGCTGCAAAAGCTATCACTGAATGCTTGACCCAGAAAATTCACTACTTTTGTTTGCTGGTTTTTCTTCTGTGGATCTGAATATTAATGGCTTTAATCTATTAGGTCTTTATAGATAAGTCATACTGAAATTCCTCAAAATCTTTCTGAGGTTGTTATCTCTTGAATGGCTGATCGTTAACTTGTTTCAGCCATAGACCTGACCGATTATCTTTGGCTCCAAAGGAAATGCTATCTAATATATGCCTTATATAGATTTATGTATCATTCTCAAGACACGTGCAGAACTTTGAATCTTGATTTTGTTGCTCATCTACACTTCAGAGTTCTTCATTGAAACTGCAGTGCGAAATATAATTTAACAATTTTATAGCCCTTATTTCCTGGCAAGAAGAGTACCTGTTCAGCACAGATACAGAGAACAGATGAATCAAAGGGGAAATTAAAAGGAAAAATATGCTGTTGTTTTTGTTTTGTTTTGTTCTTTTATAAAAAAAATAAATAAATAAAAAACCAACTTGGAGAGACAAACTTTGACGTTATGATGAGAGTGAGAAGGAGACAGGTGGTTAGAATGAGCGGCAAAACAGTAGACAGTAACAGAGACTTAGGTCTGACCTTCCCACACTGACAGTGATAGTCTCCAGAGCTCCTTTACTTCTAATCTCCCATGACAGTCACACATTAGGACTAATCTCTGCTGACAGACGATCATACTAAAACAGACTAAACTTCCTCTCTTAACAGTGTCTGGATCTCACAACTAAAGCCCCTCACAATTCTGGAAGGTCACACAAAATGAAATGTCAATACTGTTATTACTATCACAAGTCAAGCTACAAGTATAGATGCAAGATACAAGGTTTTTGTATAATATATCGGTTAAAGTGGATGGAAAAATTACTTTTGCTAAATAATCTATGATGTAAAATTGTAATTATTATTCTTGTCCATCTTTGGGGAGTTTCAGCTCAATTAAGTGCTTGACATCCTTGAAGATGACTGAGAAACTTAGCATAGTATAGCATCATTAAACACAACGAGAATGGAGAGTAATGAAACTTCCTGATTGAAGCCCCAAACAATAGATGGATGGGTTTTATCGCACATTATTTGTCATATTAATGACATTTTGAAAACAACCTTGACAGGTTATGTATAAATGTCAAGCACCCAACTAGATGGATGCTACAGAGCACCGCACGGCAAAGCAGACATAAGGTCTACAATTCATAACTGAAGGAAGTGGAATCGGTCATCAGACATATTAAAGGGGGAGGTAACTTGTAATGCAAAGGTTTTTGGTTAATTGTGTATGTACAATCCATCGCCCATGCAGTTTGTTACATCGAGGCAAAACAAAAGTTAGATGGGTTACTGTGACAGATCTAAGCCATCTCTTACAACTACAGTCCCTGAACTGAACAGGCACTTGACTTAGAGTAAGAAAAGAGGAAGAGATGAAGAGATAGCTGAAGAGAGAAAGAAAAAGACCTGAGTGGAAGACTTAAAGAGAGGGATAGGAGGAAAAAGGAAAGGCCATGAAGTTAGGTATGGTCCAAGTAAGATTAACCAGACACATACATCAGTTTTTGCTTCGAGCCTGACAGAACACATACACTTCCTGCCTTCTCTTTCTCCTGCTTCTCCTCATCCGATTGTTTATCACCCCCATCTTGGTCTGTATGTCGGAGGTAAGGCTACCAATGTTTGAGTTGTCTCCATCGTATTTTCATCAGTTTCTCAAAGAAAATGACTATTACAGCCTGACCTTTGTCTGTTCTATATTTCAGAAAGTATTAAATTAACATCCTTCCTACAATGTTGTCTACAAACAGCCATAATTAGCCATTACAAAATTTCAAATATGTACTTTGGTTTTGAATTTAATAAAGCTGGCTTGACTGCTATCCTTGACCCAGCAATCAGGATCCTTATCACAGCTGAGACAGATTGAACCTGTTTTTTGTTTAACATCACTTATGGCATTGGCCTCTTTCTGCTTTGACCCACAGATTACACTTAAAAACATAGACAGTTCCCAAAGGCCTTTTCATTGTGAAGTCACAAGAATGATTAAAACAGCATTTACACCATAAGAAACGGAACCTTGTCAGAAGAAAGTCGCAGTCTAAGTAGTAGACTGAGAAAATTATTGAGAAAATTTGGATTTCTAAGTATTTAATCAGACACAGAGTACTTGTGTTTGCCATACACAAGTACTCAGCCTTCAGCGTAACAATAATTGGGACAAAATTTTGTAATGCCATGGCACATGCCAGAATCCAACTGATGTTAACATCATTGCTCCTCCTCCACAGAGCACAGAGTACCTACGCTCAGCAAACACCATATTAGGAATATCATACTAGTAGTGTACAGGGCCGCCATTTTCTTTCTTTTCTTTCTTCATTTTCATTCTCTGTTCCCTCAGCTCTTCTGGGATTCTGTTCTATGTTGACAAGACTGCATCATATCATTTCTGCAAATCTGTCAGCTGCACATTCATGCTGTGAATCTCCCACTTTACGCCCACCCAAAGGTGTTTGATTGGATACTGATCTGGTGATTTTTGCATTATGACATGCTGTATTATCATGCTGGAAATAGCCGTGAGGAAACACTAAACTAAGGTGATAAAAGGATGCACACAGTTAGCATCAACACTCAAATGATGATGAATTGGTATTTAGAGGCCCAGAGCTTGCTGAGAAAAAAATCTTCACACCATTACACCATAACCAGCAGCCTGGACTGTTGACAAAAGGCAGGTTGGGTCTATGGATTCAAGGCGCTGATGCCAAATTCTGATCTTACCATCTGCTGCCTAAGCAGAAATCAATATTCATGAAACCAGACTGTTTTTCTCAGTCTTTAACTGACCTGTCTAGGATTTCTGTTCTGGACTGATAGGAGAGTAACCTGACATGGTCTGCTGTTATAATTCATCCTCCTCAAGGTTTTACATGATGTGCATCCTAAAATGCTTTTCCACTCGGCTATAAAGAGTGGTTTTCTGAGTTATCATAGCATTAGTCAACAAGGGGTTTTTATTTACAGAGCTGGTGCCCAGTGGATGTATCCCCCCCACCACGTAATTCAGAAAAAAAATCTTGAGACTTTTGTGCAAGAAAATCCCAGGAGATCTTCAGTTTCAGAAGCTCCCAAACATGGTTGGATGTTTGCAGTTTTATATTTGAGGTGAGGATTAACTTAACATCCTGATAGGATAACTACATAACTGGGTAGGTGTTCAGGTGCATCTCACTGCTCTGTGGATGCTTTTCATGAATGAATAATTAATAATCTAACATGGAAGATCTCTGAAGCTTTAAATCTAGCAGTGAAGTATTCTTGTACAAACCATAGATCTGCAAACAAAGATCTCCTTTGATTGGATTTTTGCAGTTGAAGTGGATGGAGCAGCTAACAACAAAATGTGAAATAACTTACTGGACTTGAGCGCTGAAGAATTGACTTCAATCTCTCCTCCTGCGATTGGCTGGAAGACAGAGAGCTCGGATTGGTAGAGTTCAGGGCTGGGAGCAAGGCTTGTGTTCGCCACACCCCTCTGCTGGGCTTCCTGCTCCTCATACACCGCCATCAGCTGAAAAAACAAAGGGGAGAAAAAAAAATATATATGTATATATACTTTTTTTTTGGGGTCACCATTTTTTTATTATTTTTATTTTTTCATCCTCTATGAACACATTGTTTGATCAGAGTAGAACAGCAGAATTGCACTTCAATATTCTGACTTAACTTGATTCCGTCTATTCAGGTTTTGTACTTTCTACTCTTTACACTCTCTCCACAGAAAAGCTGCTCCAGTTTAGTTTAGAATGATTGGGTACATTGCAACTGTTGTCCTTTCTGGCTTTGTACAGTGAAAACAATTGAACAACATTTAGAGGTACCATAAATGATATTCAGTAACTTGAGAAGAACTTGTATATGTCAAGAGGTCCTCTGCAGCAAGTGAATGTACATAAACAACCCTCAGATCACATTTCTTCAAATAACAAAACAAAACCTACAACAGGGTATTTAGAAAAACTGAATGGATGTGTATGTTCGCATTCACAAATTGCAAATTACCTTGTGGATGAGGACGCTATAGAGGACGTCCAAGGAGCCCAGCATTCCTGTGACAGAGTGATGGGTGTCTACTGATTAGCAACTGACTCCATTCGTGTCTGGCCTTTGCATGTGTGCAACACCGAGCTTGTTCCAACTGTGTTATATAGTGGAATCCCTGTCTATTGAGTATTGCACTGAGTCTGCGTTTAGCCTAACATAGCACATAGCTTGTCAACGCAGTGTTCTAGGGGCCTCCATGCAAAAGCTGAATGGGCCCATATGAGCATGTGCCTGTCACATCCATAGTGGTCAAGGGTAAAGAAAGGGGACTTTGCCAGTAAAGCCAGAGGCTTCCTGCTAAACTGGAACCCACAAGTGGCTGTCATACTGTGTCAATCACACGTACATACACACTAACATAGACACAAACTATATAAATTGGTGCACTATGGCAGGGAGGCAGAAATGATTAAGCTGACATTACAAAAATGCAACTCTAAAACAAAAAGTAATGTCAACATTTTGGACTAAAAGCTTACACAGGTGCTGGTAGTCCAGTCGCTTTTTTCAAGACCAACCTGATAAATTATGGAGATTTTCACTGGAAGCCTGTAATTGGGTTTTTTAAAAACTTGGATCAACAGTAGCAGAGAAAATCTCTATCAGGATAGTTTACCATTTAGCTTCACTAATAATTGCATAAACTTTGACTGTATTTGAACCACATTGTCCTTCGGTGCTGATAAAATGTAATTGCATGTAAAAAGCAAAAGCAAATAGCTTTATGTTATTTTGTAGCAGTGTATACTTAACCATACAGTAAATTTAATTTTGCTATCCATGATTTTGCTGAATTCACTATTTTGTTTTGATTGCTTGATTTGATTGCTTGATTTGCTTGTTTTGATATGTTTGATTACTTCAAATTTGTGTGAAAAACATTTAGAAACGTTTAAAATGGTCTTTGTGAAGAGGTGAATATAATACATTGTGAGTGCCTTCTTCTACAAGCATAACTACGTCAGTAAGGCAACATGCAGAACATCAAGCCTTTTATAACACCTTTCTCACCATCACATCAAGTGTTCAGCCCAGCTGACACCCCTCAGTCACTCACAAATTCATGCTCTCTCATACGCCTTTCTTCCATTACTTTAAAAAGACTTTCTGCTCAAAATTTACTTTCAAAGCAATTTTTTTACCCGCTTGTTGATTTTCATCCTTTCCCTTTCCTCATATCCTCTGTATTTCATTCACATAGCTTTCTGAAACCTTCATGCCCAGAGTCTCAAACCTTGGTTTAGTTGCACAATTGCATATAATAATAATTATAATATTAAAAACTGATGGCATACTACAGTTTCAGTAAATCTGGCTATTGGAACAAACCAAAACAAAACTAAATGTTTCCAGCTAAGCACACAGAGAGGGGTGGAAGAAATTCTTATAAGGAACTACTGAAAGAATGACAGGGAACGGAATGGATAGACAAATTCAACATAGCCTCGCTGAGACTCTTAAAAAGGAGTGTTGGAAATAAAGACAGCAAGACGAGACAGGGGAGGACTGTGCCTATGTTCTTTAAGACAAGGGACTCAAAGACCTGCCAAACAAAATGACACCATAGCCTGAGCAAGAGAGGGAGAGGGGGAGGGGGAGAAACATAAAGGTGAGACTGCACAGAGGGAAAACACAGAGGGAAGAAGAAAAAAAAAAAAGGATGGCCATGGAAAATGTGAGACAGAAGCTAAAAGAGAAGCATAATGATAATAATGAGGGGGACTGACAGAAACCTCAGACTTAAGATTGTCTGAGAGTTTAACTATGTCAAGTGCTACTGCAATGATGTGTCCATTTTCCGCAAAATGAAAAGTTACAGGTTGCCAACACTGCTTCTATTTCTCTTACACCACAACCATTTTTGCTAGCATCAAGACTAGTGTTACATTGAAAGCTTATGATGTAAATACCTATATTTTTGGCCCTTGGACTAACAAGTTAATTGTTATAATTGCCACTGCAAACACGTTACTGGTGTGTCTCTATATCATGCTTTAAAATATACCATGTTATCTTCTCATCAGCTATCCTGTCAACAAACTAGACAGATTTGAAGACAAAGATAGTAAAGAACTTGTTTTTTTCCCCCATTTTTCATTTTCATCTTACTGTCAAAACACACTTTGGTTTGATCATGTTGCTGACAACCTCATGAAATCCCTTTATCCATCTGTAAGCTTCAAAACTTTTGAGGTCAAAAAATAAAAATACTGAGCAAAAAATAAAGCTTTATTCTGGCTTAATTTAGTTTTAGAAAGATGCACCAAATACAGACTGAATATGGCACAAACCATATTAAAACAGAATGTAATGCTTTGGTTCAGTTTTCCCATCAATGAATTTCCCATGAATAGTTTAGCGACAAAGAGTCTTGTATGGTCAATGTAAACACAGGTTACCCAGACCAAGGGGAAGCTAACGGAGAGAGACTTGAAGCGTATTCATGTGTTTGTCCACATGTAAGTGATCTTTGAACATCATGACCTGAGCGCTGACAGCTCAACGTAACAAATTACGATCAAACACCCAGACAAAATTACCCTGATGTGTGAGAATTTGGACCACTTTGGGAGTTCTCTGTGACAAATTTTCACTGAATTAAGTGTTTAACTTACAAAGTTAGTTACAAGGTTTTCTATAAGCCATTCTTCTAAACGGTTAGGTTAAGACTGGAGCTTGGGTATCTTAATGGGGGCTCAATGACCATTTTCCTGGGGTGGTCGTTGCTCTGTGACTTATGAGAATTAATACTGAACATGTCACATTAGTCAAATTAACTGACAAAAGGATTGCCCATCCTCTGGCAATGTGCTGCTAAGTCAGATGTTTCTCAGATCAAGCAGAGTGGAGTAAGAACTGAAGAAAACTGATGGAGTTGCAGTGCAAATCATCACGACAAAATCTACATCAGAAAATAAGAAAATAAACTCTTGAAACAAGAGAACCAACTAAAACGTATAAAACTCCTGTAGGTAGAAAAGCAAAGCAATTGCCTAACAGACACTGGCTGCTGAGATAACATCAAGATAATCTTAAAACGCTATGTGCAGGAATCCTGAAGTTAATTTCATTACCTTTTTTACACTTTTTAAAGACCTTCTCAAAAATAAAAGACCTCACTGCCACTTTTAATCTTCAACTCTTCTGAGTTTAAATTATTCACAAGGACACCTTGATATTTAATATGAATATCAATCAGAACTCATGGCATGGGCTTCAGTTCATGTGAGATTTGGCAGTGTTGATGCCCATCGAGGCTCCGCTAACTTTTTTGCAGGGGCCTCCCTGTTGTCCTTCATGGCAGGCTAAACCTATTGTTCAAACTCATTCGTCTCCAACCAGGAGTGAACAAACATTTTTGGATACTAATGGGATGATGACGAAAAAAAAAAAGGAAAATTTAAAATTCAAAAGGAAATATGCAATGATTGTTTAATTAGTCCTATCCACACAAGTGCTACAAAGTGAAACCTAAGACTGACTTAAAGTGCTTATAATCATCACTTCCTCATCCAAAATTAACATACTGGATGAAAACATGGCCCGCACGGTCATTCAATTTCCATCTGTCATCGTCTTAACATAGCGAGCTTGCTACCAGCAATAAGTCTGGTCTTGTTTTAGGTGGCAGTAGGGCTGTCACCATCATGAATTTTTGTTGGTTAATTGCCATACAAATAATTTCCAATTCACAATTTAATTGTCATTTTCTGATGATTTTGACTATAATAGTAAAAACATAAAAATTGTTTAATAATACACATACACCTTATGAAGAAGAACAGCAATATATTGCCATTGAACATTGGTACACAAAAATTGCAGTTCCGTTTGCCTTTTAGGCTTTGGAAACAAAAATTGCACACAGGGCAGATATGATATAAACAACTGAAACTGAAAGTACCAGTTTTTCAGAATAATTCTCTACTCTAATGTAACTGAACAAGCTGAACAAGAAAACAGAAAGAAATTATGTCATTAAAAGAGACTCAATCAAACCTCAAAGTGTGGAAAACAACCTGGAAATAGCTGTGGAAATATGGCATATCTGTTGGTCTTATTCAGCTGTTTATATACAATTTAAATGGAAACAGGTTAAACGATTAAGCAAAATGCTGAAATGATAGCAATCAGGCAATTGCGTCATAATTGTGATAGATCTAGAGGGAACGAAAAGCATGAGGCTATCAAAATGTAAAATTTCTTAGTTAACTTATATAGTGTTTTTTATTCAAATGATGTAAAATGCAATACACACGGTGTGTTCTGTTATGTACGCTGTTCATCCACTTCTAAAGTGCATATGTAGGAGGCGGGATGAAGAAGTGCAGAGTTTCTTCCTGTCATTTTATTAAAATTAAAACAGCATATGAAATTGAGAAGGGTAGATTGATAGCAGTTAAGGTTTTAAGTGCATAAGTTGGCAGCATTACACACACACATACATACTATATTACAATTTTTTCACATCATACCCTTTTTAATCGGGTCGATTAAAGCATGATTGATTGATGCAGAGTCAATCAATAAAATGCTACAATCAGCCAAATGCATGAGCATACACACAGCTCAGACAGAGCATAGAAAACAATCTTGAAATGTGCTTAAGCTATCTGTACATCACTGAGCTTTGATTTCCACTCATGACCACTTACCATAAAAAAAAAATCTATGATGTTAAAGTGGTGTGCTTGCGTGTATGTGTGTATGCGTGTGTGTACACTGGCATTTAATGCCATCAGCAAAGGCAGCTTGGCAATGACCAATGTATCACAACAGCCTTAACCATAAATTTAATGTTTGAGGTGGCAACATATCATGCTGGCTGTCCATCGTGTGAAATGTGTGTGTGTGTGTGTGTGTGTGTGTGCGCCGGTGTAGGTGTGCCTGTGCGCATGAGTCAGGACATGCCATATTAGGGGTTACAAAGAGCTCAGTTGGTATTGGGTGTTAAACACTTGAGGCTTGAGTAAAAGCGCAAAGCGAAATTTAAAATAAATCTTCTATTTTCCTCACTGGAAATATAGTAATTTACTTTTAAGTTGTTGGTATTTTATATTAAAAAGGAATAATTAATAAACTCTAATGACCATAGCACAGTAACAAATTGAGGATTTAAAAAAAAAAAAAAAAAAAAGATTAAATTCCAGGTCCAAAATCACAAAGCTCTTACTCTAAGGCAACTGGTGTTCATAGGAAACCAGCTGTGATCACTCAGTGACACACACACGTACACACACGTACATACACAAACACACACAAATATACACACAGAGTGGATAGACTGACAGCACCACCTAGCTCTTCACAATGGTAACTACATCTTCAGGGCAACTTAAGGCCAGGCTGCCACTGCCCCCTCCCCAAAGCAGTCATGGTCTGTAACTATGTTATTCGTATTTTCCTTGTTAAACAAAGAACTGTTTTCTTCCTGTGAGAAGTGCAGAATGAGGGAGACCCAGTGCTACCACTGTTTTTGTTATTAGTTATCACTATACCTGCATGTTACTCTACTCAAAGCATAAAAAGTTGCAAGGAAAACAGTGGCTGCTTGCTTTGTGGTAGATGGAGAATTCTTAAAACACCATTCTTTGTGCACTTTGTTTTTTTGTTCTATGTTGCTACGCTTTACAGCCCCAGTGAGCTGCTTTCTATCAGCATGTCGTCATTGCACTTTTTATCCTTTCTGATGTAATGCCAAAGTAAAAAGAAATGCTTTATGTCTCATGACATAATTGTGATGCTCTTTATGCTGCACCCATAAAAGAAATCCAAAGCAGGACTGCTAATGTAGCAAGATAAGGTCATTTGAGCTAGCTCTGGATAAACCCAACACAAGAGGTAGCTTTTAAAAGCCTTGCACATTTCTGCATGATGCCCATAAAGATAATTGTGCAGATCACAAAGAGAATTTGAATGAACCCCGAGGCAGGTCAGCTTTCCTCCACCAGGCTATGTACAAGTTGGCTTTTTCTTCTTTCATCAGCAACTATTCCTGCTTAGCCCCATTTTCCCCTCTGGCTTCACCCTGCCTCCTCTCCTTTTGCTGCTACTCGTAACCCCTCCCTTCTTTTGCCTATCCTCTTTTTGGTTACTGTTGTGCTTCCTCTGCTTTACCCTGCCTCCTTTGCTCTGTTTCCTCTCCTGCTTCTGTTATCCCTTCCCTCTCCCGACACTTCCTCCCTAGTAATCTTCTCTGTAGGTTCTCTCTGCCGTCCCTCTCTCCACTCTGGGCTGTAGTGGCTCCTTACAAATCAGCTGATGTAACTCATCATGTTCTAGCACTTTGCTCTATCGGATACACCCACAAACCAACAAAGAGCTTATCGATTACAAATGAATCTGATACAGCTACACAAATGCTCTCAATCTCTGTACCTACTATTTAATTCCTTTGTTTTTCCTCTTCCACTCTCTCTTGTTTTAATTACTTTGTTATGTCTACATTTCTTATGAAGAGAACATGACATGAGAGAAACAAACAGCAGCAGCAGATTTATGCAGATTAGAAAACACATTCACCAAAGAGGGATGTATAAATATACTATAAAGGAAATCATGTATGCCTTGTATAAGAAGACAGTGACAAAAAGTGCCATGCACGCACGCACGCACACCTCTGACTATGACCTCTGCTGCAATCGATTCATCGCAATGGTGATCAATAAAAAGGATGGTGCTGTCTCCGTATGGAGACAGCACCATCACCTGCTCAGCAGTTTCAACTGTGTATGTGTGTGTGTGTGTGTGTGTGTGTGTGTTTGTCTAGGTTTGTGTGCATTGGTTGACCCTCTATTGACCTCCAGTCACTTTGCCCCTCAGTAGTACATGAGATATTCAGACAACACAGACAGGTAGAACACAATGAATAAATGGCATACTGTGAAGAAGGTAAAGCACAGACATAAAGACAAAGAGGGAGGGGGGCTGCTAGATATAGAGAGAGACAACGCACAAACAATTTAAAATGTCAAAAGCAGAGCAGCCTCCATCCATACCAGTAGTGCAACTGCTTTGACTTTGTGAACCTCAGACTACAGAACTTCAGTGTCTGCCACACAGCCAAAATATAATGACAACTTCTGTCTCCTCACTTATGCAGATGGTGTGCACACGTGTCTGTATTCAAATGTGCATGTGTGAATGAATGTGTGTTTGTGTCCCCATATTCATATATGTATTTATGCTTGTGCATGGGGAAGTGAGAGTGAGTGTGAGCGATAACCATCTACCATCACTTCCCTGAGGCTGTGTGTACACCACACTTGGCCATATGGAACAGCATTATGGAGACACACAGCAGCACAGATGGACACATTCTGTGAAGGCCATATTCCGAATGATCCAGGATTAGCCATTTTACCAACAGCATTCACAAAACAGAGGAGCCTATTAACTAGAGAAAACTGCACAGGCTCCGCCTGAGAAAAATAGGGTCGGAATCTCTAGCTACCTCACGATTCCATTCCGAATGAGAGTGCTACATCGATATATCTCGAAGCATCAAATTCTTCATGCATTAGTAATCCGCAACACCTATCTGCCAAGGGATTAAGAATGGAAACTAGCTGTGGCAATAATCTGGTATGTTTTCTAAGGGTGTATTGGTACAAAAATATTACCAGGCTAAAGCAAAGCAGAACTACTCGCCACTCCTTGTTTCCTCTGGGTGACGGAACACTATCACAAAGCCCCGTATGTTGTTGTCGAGCCATCCGAGCAACCTTGTTTAGCATGTAGTGCAGACCAGCCTCACTGAGCTTGAGCTACCCAAACAAATTTGAGTTAATTAATCTAACTAACGACCCAGTCTAACACAGAGCCATCTGGCAACTCCTTTTAGCACCTAGCGTTAGCATGGAGGAGCATGAGGCTCACTAATGGCGAATGCAAGTGAGAAACAAGAGCTTGGGGACCCACATATCTTTCAAGATATTTCAACTTGCATAGTAAAGCCAAGTAGGCTTTTTTTTATTTAATCAAGCTGTTTGAATGTGAAGACGAAAATTATTCTCTACAATGCTATTTAATTGAGCTTTATTTTATTACTTATTTTTATTGTCCTACCGAGTCCCATCCGAGAACCGTCCTAACCAGGTTTAATGTTTTCATTGCTCAAGTTTTTTATCTCTGTAGCAGAAATGTACCAAACCGTGATTTTCAAAACCAAGGTACATACTGAACCATGACTGCAGCATACCGTATTTGTCCGTATTTGAATCCATAAGGAGCCATACCAAACGAATATCAAATGACCATTCACTTAAAGTGCAGGAAAAGCTTGTTGCGGAAAAGAGCAAAATTGGCCAGTTGAATGGGCAAAGAGTTTGGCCAATGATTTTTTGCTCAGGCCAACAACAACCTATTACTAAACACAAGTAACACAAGCCATGGTCTTCCATTTCCATTTATATTGATATCTGTGGAACTTCCATATGAACAAATGTCTTGGTGAAGAGACTGTCTGAAAATTAATTAATAACCCTAACCCTTTTTTTCTTTTCATTTTTTTTTTTTTTATTCATTTTCAACCACTTATAGTGTCCGGGTCACAGGGTGTGCTGGAGCCAATACCAGCTCACATTGGCTGAGGGCAGGGTTGCCAGTCCATCACTAGGCCAACATACAAAGACAGACCAACAACCATTCACACTCACACTCAGACCTACAGACAATTTAGAGTCATCAGCTAACCCAAACATGATGTCTTTGGATGGTGGGAGGAAACTGGAGTACCCACACAAGCAAGGAGAGAAAATGCAAAATCCCCACAGAAAGGCCCAGGAACCAAACCCATGACCTTCTTATTGTGAGGCAACAGCGCTAACCACTATGCTGCCGTGCTGGCCTTGTCTGAAAATATGCATCATTATCTATATTTTCTTTAATTTCACATCCTCTCCCCAATGTGCTGGTGTTTTACTCCACCCTTGAGTGCAACCCTTGAGAACAACTATAAACACATCCGAATTACAATGTGGTTGACCAACACATCTTTAGAACTAGTTCTAAGAGACCATAAGCCAACCCTTAGTCTACAGCTCTTATGTCCCCTGATAGCTCATTTATCCAGCCTTCCTTTCCTTCATCCACCTCTTCCTTTCCACCATCTTATCTCATTCAGCTGGCTCTCCACATAACAATGGATGTCTGAGTGGCTTTTGAAGTGGGATTTGCTGTCTGTTGGATGTGAATGATTAGGCTACACACGTACACACAAACCCAACACACACACACAATGTTCTCACATATATGCAAACACAGTTTCACAATCATATACACACAAAAGGTTTTGGTGGTTGTTGTTTGAGGATTAAAATGTCACCACACAAAGCATTAGTATCCATCCGCTGACAGTCCTAACCCCGAATCAATGCAGTAGTCACATACACATAAGTATATTGGCATGGAAACAGAGTTTAAAGGATAGATTGTATCAAACCTACAGCTCCTCACGCTTCTCCTTATAAAAGATAACATTTACTGAGAAAATTATTTTCCGTTTATGATCCCGTTTTTTTGTTTTTGTTTTTTTATGGCTAGTGATAACATGCGCTACGCCTATTCCCTCGGACCTTTGTGCTTCTAACATGAAAACATTTTTGGTGCAAGAATCATTGTCCTGTTCTACACAAAAGATTGCAACTGCACACGTCTATAATCTGTAACCACATTGGGGATTATCGGGTTAATTGGTGAAAGGTTGTTTCTTGACCCCTCCAACAGCTTATCTACTCCAGAGCTAAAGGAGAACAATCAATCTTACCACGTCCCTTCAAACCATGCAAGGTAAAAGGACTTTCATTGCTATTAGCTCTTACTAAAAGAAACACCTATTCGCATTTTACAACAATTTCTGTCCGTTCAAAAACTGAAAAAAGATTACTTCATCCATCTTCCTAAACCAGCATTATTGTTGGTTCAATCAGTGTCCTAAAACACAGGCTAATGTTGCAAAGCTAAATCACACACTGAGTACTTTCTTTCTCCCACGGTTCTATTTTACCTCCTCTTCAAGGTGAATGAGAGAAATTACATGGCACCTACTTCGGAAGCTGATGATCTGCAAGTGTGTGTGTTTATGTTTAGGGGTTAGGCAATTAAATGAGCCTGTTGTCATAGCTCACACATTCAGGGACAAGTTCACTCTTTATAAAGCTCTCACCACCAGAAACATTACTCTGTCAATGTATGTAAATCTTTCCATTAACGGCTGGTAGAGTTATTTATTTGAGTGTGTGCACGTCTGAATGAGCAATGACGACACATTCATGAATGATAAATCTCTCTTGAACACACAAACAGATCCAAAGGGAGTGCATCTATAGAGAAGATTTTCTTTTTAAATGGTTGGTCTGAGATGTGGTCTTTCTAATGTCTTAATGATTGAGATGAGGAGTGAAGCTCATAGTCAGTAAAGAATGATTACATTAGTTTTCCTAACAGCTCATATCACCTTTTCACAAGACCAGGAATCAAATTCATCTCAGCACTCTCAACAATGTTTTGTGCACAAATGGACAATACACCTCGATCTGAATTACACACCACAGGTTTTGTCATAGGACAAAGCGACAGTAGTTCCCAGCTGAAGTTTAGCTGACAATCTCTCAGGTAGATCTAAATAATTTCCTTGAATCAGCCCAAGGCTTGCTGCAGTAAATTGCTTAATATCTTCAAAGATTTAGATGGCTCTGACTTTAGCCTTTTAAGTTATGAGATCAAGCAGCAAATTATGCTCTCTCGGTGTAATCATAATGAACTACAGTATGAGACTGGCAGGTCTTCAGAGGTTCAATTTCAGTGACTTTTAAGCTACCTGTTTTTTCATCCATAGAAATCTGCACACTGTCATTATGGCAATGGATTTGACTGTTCTCATCCAAAAAAATTACATTTTGAATGAAAATATTTCTTATGATGTCACATTTCAAGAGCAATCAGTTCTTTTTCACTGAACCACATCATCTGACATCATTTGGATGAAAAGAAGTTAATCTTTATCAGAAAATGTGGATTATGTTGAATATCTTTCAGCAACTTGACATGCTTAAAGTACAAAAACGTTCAGACAAGAGCCCGCCAACTTAATTTTTCGCACCACATATACAAATGCCACAAATGACGACAATC
The DNA here is from genome assembly GCF_900963305.1 of Echeneis naucrates. Taxonomy (NCBI): domain Eukaryota; kingdom Metazoa; phylum Chordata; class Actinopteri; order Carangiformes; family Echeneidae; genus Echeneis; species Echeneis naucrates. The sequence continues at coordinate 16,330,536 of NC_042531.1, read as the reverse complement.
AACTGAGCTAATCAGTGTCAAGAATGGTGGCCCACAACAGAGCCCACCTGCATGAATGGTAAGTTAATACTTAAGTTATTACTGAAAAAACAAAAAACAATCCCCATCACTTCCTCTCTTAATCCAGATAAACTTGACAGCAGTCATGTCAGCCATGCCTGGTTTTGCTGCAATCATTTGAAAGCCTGTACCATCAAACAACAAAATTATGTTTTACATCAGGGTACTTGAGTGGTGTTACATTGCTAGCAGCTTATACTGCTATCCATAGCTAAATGGGGTTACTCACAAAGCTACTAAACACATTGGTTATCAGCAGAAGGGTGGTATTTTTAACAGTTAAACTATAGTGTTCACTTTATTCTGCCTAAATGAAGAAATGAAAAATATATCTGTGACTTATTGATTCTTAATGTTAAATAATGATACAGAATGAACAGTCTCAGCATTCATTTCATCTGTATTTGTGAGAAATGGATAAAATGGAGAATTACCATCGCAAATGGTCCGACAAGTTAGCAAAAAGTTCAAGCCAGACACACCAAAGGTTTTTTTTTTTTGTTGTTGTTGTTGTTGTTTTTTTTAATAATGGAGAGATTTTTAACATATGTTTTTAATATATGTATAATGTTACTTTGTCCAAGCACAGGAACAAACAGCTGCAAGGACATTGGATGGGAGTGAAATGTGAGTTGGACAGCAGTGGAGGAGCTGCTGTCTACTGGATGTATGGCTCCACATCCATGCCAGCATAAAAGATGCACCAAAGTATGCAGGCAGTAACAGGATCAAAAGTTTTTAAGTAATTAAGTTCCTTATCTTGTTTATGTCTCACCTGTTTTTCATCTTATGTTTTGACATATGGCAAGGGGTGTGGGAGTACTTTACCAGAGACCCATCAGGTACATTGATGTGCAACATTTGCACAACCTCCATGAGCCAGGGATCTGGCACCAGCTGTGCCTTTGTTAAAAAAATATTTTTGTTGATAAACCATATTTATTTTTACACTGCATTGTATCTCCTTATTTTGGTGAGGACTCTCAATTAACTACACTTCATAAATATGAAGGACAAATCTTTGATTATGCGTTTCTGAAAAAAATCAAACTAAAAATGAATATTTACATTTTTGGAATATATCATATTATATCACATGTGAATTTTTAAATCCTCAAATACCAAAATTGTATCAGTCTTCAACAAAACTATCTGTTGGCCTGTAGTTCAGACATTTCATTTAAAATTTTAAATGTGTGCCAATACACTGACATTTTATTTTTATTTTAAGATCTATATTACCATACATTACCATGTTTATATACTTGACTGTATTTGTGTCCATTTACACAGTTGGAACCACACACAGGAAGGCATCTTGGTCATTTACTTTATCCATTCCCAGCAACCACTACATTCAGCCACTTCATTAAGGTAATTCATCAGCACAATGAATCCAATACGACACAGACTTCATAACAATAACAATTAGTAACATGCACACACACTTTCATGACGCAAGATCATGGATCCATCTATTCTTGGTGGGTCCCAGGTGCAGCTGCGTTTCCTTAATTAAGAGCCAAGCTCCATGAAGACCATTGGCTTCTCCATTTATTACACTCATAATTAACCGTTTTGCTTTCACCGTTCCTGCCCCCCCCCCCCCCCCCCCACCACCTTCTCTCTCTCTCTCTCACACTGTGTTTCATTTCAATCATCCTGTTAACCCTTTCTATTTTTGCTTCAGATCAATCTTCCAGGTTCTGCTGGCTGGCTCCCTCATGCTGTCACCTCGTGCCCATCTCAACACTGTCACCATTAACCTAACATTTGTCTTTATTTCACACTCTCTTCCACAGTTCTTTAATTGCCAGCCTCCTTGTGACTTTCATTTTATTCACTCTTGCAATTAACCCCTTTCAGTTTTGTACCCTCCTGCTTCTCCTCCTTCCATATGATCTTACAAATTACAGCTATCGGTCTCGTTCTTGCTCTGGCTTTTTGTCTCATCCTCCCTTCAAGCATCCTCACCCTCTCTTGCAGACGCCGTTACTCAATTAACCCCTGTGGTTCCTGTCTAAGGGTCAACTGGTGTGTCAGCTCTGGATCAAATCGTGTGTGCCTTTGACAAATGAAGACTCCACACACAAAGACTTGACCACTAAGGTGTGACTCAAAAATTATTGGATTCATTAGCGCGAAGGGTGAGAGACAGAGGTAAGCGGTGAAGGTGAAGAAATGGGTTGAGGGATAGTAAAGAGGAGGAGGGGGCCAATACATTACTGGCTACTATTACTAGGCTAGCAAAAAAAATACAGGTAAGAGTTATTGCGAATAAAGAAAGACAAAGAAAGAGGAGTCCAATACTGGAAAGGGGAAAGAGACAAAGACTGATGTTAGCTGAAGAATTATGCCAAGGAAAGAAAGAAATGTATATGAACTAATTTGTTTGACAGGTAGAGTTAACTAAGATGCAGACAGAGTGTAAAGGGGAAAAGGGTGAGGGCAAATGGTTGACGGACTGAAAGGCACCACAAAAAGCCAAGAAACAGTACTCATGGAGAGAGGGAACAAGCACAGGGAGGATAATTACTATAAAGAGTAAAAGTTGAGGTGGAGAATGGATAGAATAGGGCAATGTGGTGACGGTGAGAGGGACCATTTCGGTTCATTATGGCTGAGATCTCAGTGCTGTCTCCTCTTTATCCTGTTGTAATGAGCAATCTCTTTACGTAACAGAGATAATGATACATCAGCCAAGCCTGGATGACCTTTAGGAAAAATTCCTGTTAATTGGAAAAACTTGAACTCCCTTGTATCTCAAAACATCAGTTCACTGAAGTCTTTAAGGCTGTAATGGCAGACAATGCAATTTGTATCTAGTTATCAGAAAACTGGCACCAAGATGAGTAGAAAATAAGAAAACAAGTATTCAATAAATAACATACATTGTACTAACTACATTGCTTGAGATTGCAAGTCCAATTCTTCATCATGCATTTTATTCAAAACTTTAGCTATATACCAGGAAGTGTAACAAGATGAGTTTTTGTCCAAGCCTTCAAGTCCAAGCTTTTACAGAACTATTCGCATGCATGTATGTATGTGTGCATGCACACACATGCATACACCCACCCAGAGACACGACGACAAGGATGTGTGCATTTAGCAGATGGCTGGTGGTTAAGAGTGTGTGAGTGATAAAATCTGCCCACTATTCCATCGCCTTGTCCATTATTCCACTCCACTGCTTTTGACAAGGGTGTGTGTCTTTGTGTGTGTGGGTGTGTGTGTGTGTACAATTGTGTGGAGCTTTCATCTCCATCTATCTGTGTCTAAGTGAAACCGTCTCTTCACATCACTTGTGTCGTAAATGAACAACATTAAATTTAAACCATTAAATTACCACATAAAAACAACATTTAATTGAGTTTTGTATAGTCCAATTTTATTGTTTCTACCCGTCATGTGTGACGGGTTATAAGCAATCAAACTAATGGAACATTACAGAACTATTCAAAATGTGCCACATGAGTAATATTGTATTACCCATCTGTGTGTGTGATGAACTGAAGCATGGCATGCCTTTAACATAGGAAGCTAGACGGCATCAGGGCTTACATATGAAGTCATTGTGTTCCTCATAAGTTATGTGGTTGGGTGTGTGTGTGTGTGTGAGCGTGTGCACATGTGTGGGTGTGCAAAAGATAAAGATAGGAGGTGATGGTACTGAGTGTCAGCAGCATTTGGAAAGATGATTCACTGAAACACACACACACACACACACACACACACACACACACACACACACACACACACACACACACACACACACACACACACACACACACACACACACACACACACACACACACACACACACACACACACACACACACACACACACAGACACAGACAGACAGAGAGAGAGAGTACATTCTCCATTAAGGTTTATAGACAAATAAGATTTAAGACCAAAGAAACCTCCAATCATGAACATGTAGCCTTTTACTCTATCAAAAACAGAAAAGAGAATATTCATCATATAGACTCGCTGATACTGTAAATCACTGCAAAAGATACAACCAAGGACGTTATATATCACTAAAAGCTGATACTTCAGCACACATGTACATACAATATGCAGATTCATTAAAGGGTGTCCTGTTAATATATGTTGACTGTCAGTGTAGACTGATATATGTGTCACTGTACCGCAATTTAACAATGAGGCCATAGCCTCATCAAATATAATTCACAATAGCTGAGATCTGAGTACCTACAGAGTCGGTTTATGGGCCATCTACCCTTCTCAAGGACTACCAGATACACTTAAATGCACACATATACACATAAGGGAACCCATCAATGAAAAGTAAAATATATGATTACATTATAATTAAAAATGTCAGATTATATTTGGAAAATGGTCTCCAAGACATACCAATAGTGCATGGACTGAAGGTTTTATGGTCCTTGTACCCCTCTGAAGGACTGGGAAGAACAAATACAAACATTTATATTGGGGAAGTGGGCTCCATACCAGTTTTCCGTTGGCCCAGATACATTTAATGAGAGAAGACTGATTTAAAATTTAATTTTCCTTTTGCTATCATGTTTGCTGACTCAGTTAGAAGGTCATACCATGCTATAATGAGGCTTATAAGAAAACAATAAACTATTCTTTCACACAGTTTTTTCCTCAACCTTTGAAATTGAGAGTTGTTTTTTTTTTTCTATTTAAAAAGAGACTGTTATTCCTCTTAGTATCAGTAGGTTTACAGTCAGGTCAGTTGCTTCCCACTCTTGTAACTTATATTGTTTCTCTTTCGGAAATAATATAATTTAGGTTTTCTGAGTGACTCAGATTGCATTAAAGAGAACAGACTACCAAATTCAAATAACCCCCCAGAGCATGTCATTTTCACTGCAGAAAAGACACACCTCAAAAAATACAAACCAGTTTAGCATATATTCCGATTTTTTTATGTGCTCTATTTATCTGTGCATACACACACCCACTACCAGGATACCCAGGAAATGAAAGAAGCACAATGTGTGAAAGCAATAAGCAGCACTGCTTTCTTTAGCGGAAGGTCAATATTATTCTCTCCAGTTGGCCACTTGATACGAAGAGCAGAGAGGTCAAAGGTGCCAAGAAGACTGTTAGTATTATGTGGCCACATTGTGTGTGTACGTGGGTGAGAAAGAAATGTGGATGAATATTTGTCCTTCTAGTTCATTCGCTGAACCTTTTCGAGCTGACATCAAATGTGAAAAGGAAGATATGTCTGAACTTGATTGCCCTGACTGATATGTTGATAAATATGATTAAGACCGGCTGAAAAAAACCAAAGGGAGATTAAGATTATGTTTCAGCAAAGTATTTTATCTGTACTGGTCTAAAAAGGTTTGAGAGAAATTGGCTTTTACCTTTTGCAGAAATGGTGGCATGTCTGTAGATTGAAGCATTCTTTTCTCTCAACCCTGAATTTTATAACTCAATTCAGTTTCAAGATGGAGCTCAGGCACAAGGTCTGGTGAAAGCACAAGCACAATTACCAGACACCTTGAAACTTCGATACAAAATAAAAAATAAAAATCTAACCTATAAGCTGTAATCATACCAGAGATAATGAACAGGCAAGTTAAAAATATTATCAGAGACCATAGGTCTTGAGAGGTTAAAAAGACAATAATTTTTTTTGTTAAAACTTGATCAAAACTCTGCTACAGTAAAGGAAAACAATGATACTGGCAAAGCTTGAAAAAAAGAAAGCACATTAAACAGCACTAATATGATTATACAGTGCAACACACAGGTTCAAGGTGAACAATGAGATTTTAGATGCCGGTCTGGTTCATTTAACTATCAGGGTTTTGTTAAATTGCCTGGGATTAAAATGTTGCAATTAAAAATGGAGTGCTTCAGAGGCTTCCCACATAAAGCTCTGCTCCTCAATATGTCTGCATGTTTTTCTAATCCCTTTCAAGACTCATTGTTTTGATCTGGGTCATGGTTCAATTAATGTTGACATGTTATCCAGTAACACCCAGACACGCACATGCTAAATCTTATAAGAACTTATCATTAACCACATTAATGTACAAACACGCAACTTACACAGCATGTACAGAAGAGCGCAATCGAACACTGCTCGACTGCCGGTTGTCTATTGTCTTCATTATCTTGTCACACCAGAATAAGTTGCTATGAATAATCACACTGCAACTTCATCATCTTTATGAATCGATAGTTTAAACACAGTTGTGTGTGTGCGTATATGTGTCAATTTTGAAAGAGGGGCTGAAGCTGCAAACTTTCTGTCAGCAAGTATATTCTGCACAGACTTAATGTACATGTCATTTATGATGAAAACTCGAGTGGAGGATTATGGGGCATTATGTGTAATAACCCTTCCAACAGGGTCATAATTGCCTCATTCTGACTGGCTTGTGTTTTTTTCCTCAAAATGACAGCACTAAGCTGGTGAGCAAAGAGGTGGTAGGAAGGAAAAGGAGAGAAATGGGGGAGGAGAGAGAGAAAAAGAAGACAGACATGTACAGCAGTTGTGGAGAAAAAGGAAGAGGGAGAGACGATTTTAAGTGACAGAATGGAAAAGGTTGGGAAAGACCAAAAGATGGCTTATATAGTTTGTAAATTGGAGGGGTTAACATAGCCAAAAACTATTGATGTGATGATTGTGACACCTGCATACATTTTTCACTTACTCCACAGCTGCTGATCCGTTAAAGACAAAAAGACTTTTTTTGCCCATCACTTTGCTTGCAAGCAAACTCTGTGGGCTCTATACCTATCTCTGTACTCTACCTATCCTCCTTCTCCTCCATGTGTACTCCTGCTTAGAGTAGGGCTGAATTCTGTACATCTGTAGAATATTATACGTAGAGCAGGGTATCTCTGTATCATTGCAATAAAATTACATTACATTTATGAAGATGCCTTTTACTTTTATCAAAAGAATTCCAGCTACTGTGATTTGAACATTGCAGTTGCAATAAAATCAAATATTTTGGTTAATTATTCAGTCCATGCCTTACAGTACTATAGGTTAAATCTGTGTTTAAAATGTAATCATTTTTATAATTTGCATAATTAATCCTTTTGCACATACCTTTGAACAATTTTTCATTCAAACAACTCTCTCCTCCATTAGTCTGTGATGTATCAAGGGTTTGCTGTATATGTAAGCTGTGTCACAGCTTACATATATATTCAAAATGTACATACAGACATACCCAAAAAAAAAATAAATAAATCTCTCTTTCAACTTAAACAATGTGTTTTGACCCAAATAGAATGATCAGGCCAACAATTAATTGCCATGCAAAAAGCTAGACTGAATCGTCGCTAATGATGAATGGTGTAACAAATATGATTTGGCTCCATTATAAATAATACTACAAGTTCACACAATCAGTGATGGCAGTAATCAATCTGTAAATGATGCCACATCAATTTGGCCAAATGGCTTTTTCATGTGCATCTGTGTGTCTCTGCACATTAAAACAAATAGTACAGCAGCCCATGATCGTAATTCTTTCTCATTTTTGTGGGCCTTTAATTGATTTATCTGGATCAGGAACTGTCGCATCCTGCAAACATTATTAATGTCTTCTCATGCTATAAGTTACAAAGTGAGTGCTCAGACTGGAAGACAGACATAACTGAGTCTGTTTTACAGAGCTGCATCTGTTAGCAGCAGCAGCTTGTGTTATTCACCACTGATCAGCAAAGCATTCATGATCATGGATCTGGAGAACTGTAGTGTGTGAGAGCACAGAAGGGAAGGAAGGGCCTGCTGATAACATGGAACCTGCTCTGAATAATTTCCTCATTATCAAAGGTTTGGCTATTCTGTTAATTATTCTGGTATTGTAGAGGCCTTTAATTATTTTAATTCCAGTTTAACCAACAGATGACTAATTTCAAAGGATGTGATCTGGGCAAAATGGAAAAGAGATTTTAATTTAAATCATTAAATCAGAAATAATAAATATAGACAATTAGAATTTTTTTGGGAAGATCTTTTATCAAGCTTTGATTAAAATGTAGGAAAGAGTAAGGTGTTCAGATGGGGAAGACAAGAAGAAGAAGCACACTTAATTTAGAGCCAAAAAAAATCCAACACAGGTTATATTTCACTTCCTCATAGCCAAAACATTCTCAGCGTGTTGATACGGGTCACTGCCTGGGTCCATGGCTTCACACAATAGCTGATTTGTGTTTCTTTTGTTATTCAACTCTCCTTTTTCCAATGTAAAGTGTATCACCCGCACAACCCTCACCCTTTACATATATGTACAATGTCTTGATCTTGCATATTGTAATGCTAATTTACATTTTACACTCTGTCCCAACACAACACAATCTGTATGGACACTGTTTGTCTCCATCATGCTCTTACCATCCACTGCCCAAAAATGATGGCAACAAGGGCCAAAAAACAGAAGGACAACAAAGAAAGTTAAGAAAAGCAAGAAAATTACAGCTATCATGATATATTAAACATATAAACAAACAGCCTGATTCAAGAAAATTACTAGTAGCTGGCAGGAAACATTGACACATACATGTGGGAGAATATGCAAACTCAAAGTCCACCAACTCTCTATCTTAATGTCTCTAAGTCAGACCATTTCAGGTTGTTTCATCTAATCAGACAGACAGACAGTATAATCACCAGACATGTTTAAAGTTTGATCGATTCAAAGTGTATTCTAACAGGATTTAAGAGACCACTTAAAATCAGTCCTCCGGCAAGTGACACCATCGGAGCATTACAGGTCTGACTTGACTAGATTTGTCTGTGGACTTAGTCACTGGAGAAACACAGATCATTCTTCTGATGTTCATATCATGTTGCTATAGCTATTAATTCATATGCCGCAAAAATGCTTGGGGACAGATCGGGGAAGGATGCAAGAAATTTCCAAGGCCAGCATAGTGTCATTTAAAAACAACCTTTAGATCTGGATACACCAACTCCTGACACCTCAACTCAGTTTGTTATAATCAAGTATTTACTGTAGAGAACCATCTTAATTTTATATATTGTTGAATTTCTGCCTTTAAAATGCCTTTAAAAATAAAGAAGTACACAACAGATCAATTTTTCGAAGAGGAACCAATAGGATGTCCTGGTAGAATGCTAATAGTATTTACATCAGAATAAGGAAGGAATATAATGAAACCACTCGCGAGTTTCTGTGCATGCGTGCTTCAAACAATCAATAGGATAAATAATGACTTGCACAATCAGCCATAATCAAAGCTGAGCTGCCATAGTTCCTGGTGAGCCTTTGTTCCATTCATCTTTCCACAGAGGTTCTGAAAATATTTGTTCCTAAACAGATGATACTAAAAAGAAATTACTGAATTTGTATAATATACTTATTTAAGAGTATTTGAGATCACACACACATCCACATATTGGCGTAGGGTGTGACAGCAAACAGAATGGGACTGGTACTGTAAATGGGTTCTTCCTGTAGACAGGTGTGCAACCTCAATGAACAGCATTTACGCTTTACACTGATGTTTGTTAAGAATGTGTGTGTGTGTGTGTGTGTGTATGTGTGAAAAAGATTGATCAAGTGTATTTGATATTGATAGCAAACAGCAATATCATATAGGGCAGCAGTCCCCTGTCTCCATTACCAGTTAACCTTTTAAAAAACTCTCCGTAAGGTCTATGTAGGGTTCTTTCTGCAATACCTACACAAAAAATACATTAGGAATTACACTTCCAGCCACACAAAAAATGCTGATGGGAATCCATATTTCCTGCTTACTTTTCATTTTCTTTGGCATAAAGCTGTGAGTGAGATTGAAAAACAACATGCAAGGGAGACATTAGGGTAATGGAGAAATGGCTTGGGGTGGATGTGTGGCTGCTGGTCTAAAAGGTAAACTTGAAAACCATGCAGACAAAGGCTTCCTCACAGCTTTCGTATCTGTTTCAGGCTTATATGCCACCACATTAATGTGCTTTGAGAAAGTATTCAGACACTTCACATATGGATTCCTCAATTGAGCATCTATTTATTCCCAACAACAAGAGTTTATCAGGAAGCAGAGCCTTGATGTTATCTGATGCCTGATAAATCTGGTGATGCTGCTTCTTTTTCATGCAAGATGGCCAAGGTACTAGAATGGAGTGCATTTGTCGGGTGTAAAAGTTGTGCAAAAAGCTGTGATGGACAAAAATATTGGCACACTAACACTGTCAGATAACGTACCACTTCTCCCAGAAAATTACAAATTACAATTACAAATACTTTCTTTTGTATTGTGATGCAAAAAAGCCATATTTTATTATATTCCACTCAAAACTCCAAAAGTGGACTGGACAAAATTATTGGCACCCTCGTCTTAATATTTGGTAGCATATCCTTTAGGATGGATAAGTCAAATGAATGGCCTCATGTAACCAAGAATTTGTTTCTCACACCTCTCTACTGTAATGTTGGACCATTCTTCATTTGCAAACTGCTTCCGTTCTTTCAGATATGAGGGTGCCAACTGCTGAGATCTCTCCACAGGTGTTCTATGGGATTCAGGTCTGGACTTATTGCCAGTCATTTTAGGACTCTCCACCACTTTGTATTTAACAATTTCTGCATGCTTTTTAAGTACATTTTAGGCTGTTGTCCTGCTGGAAGGCCCATGACCTCTGATGGAGCCCCACCTTTCTGACACAGGGCCCCATATTGCACCACAAAATACTTTTAAGATGATTTTGAACTAATGCCTAAGTGTATTCAGAGCATTATTGGACAATTTCAGTTTGTTTGGGTTTTTCTTTTTGTCCCCCCCCCCCCCCCACACACTTTATGTTGCAGACTTATTCCACAATAGGAGTCAACTTGTGTTCCATTCAGTTGGTAAAGCATGATTTGGAATAGCACACGTCTTCAGTTCTAAAAGCTGACAGCATATCAGGCAAATATCACGTGACGGAAAAGATGGAACTGGATGCATAGATAAGACACAACACACGATTATGCCAAGGCACAGATCCGTGGAAAGCAACAAGAAATTCTACTACATTGAAGGTTCCAAAGAAGACAGGCCTCTTTGGGAAAGAAAGTAAAGTTTGAAATAAACAGGACTCTTCCGAAAGTTGGCACTTACATACCACTGAGAGACCAAAGCTTTCTATTTCCATATGCTTCCAGTCTTTGGGCTAAGCTGAACATTGCCATGCAAGATGATGAAATCTTTTCATCGGAGACAGACAATGGTAAGCATCCTTCCTAAAAAGCATTTGGACAATTACACGTTTTGCTCTTCAGGCCTTGTACTACGGCAACTTCAATTATAGCCCTTTTAACACTCCTCAACTTGCAAGGGTTAAAAAAAAAAAAAAACAACTAATAATTTTCTTTGTTTCTTGCGCCACTGTGTGTTGTTTAAGCATTAGTCATTAACCATTATTAAGCATTACAAGAGGTTTAACATCCTTGACTACCCAAGTCAGTTATCTGATCACAATCCAATATAGTCACAGTCCACTTGCTGAGAGACCAAACTAAAGACAGAATAACAACACAAGCAAGACATGAAGATAGCTACAGTGAAGCTTATGGTAGTTGGCAAACGCTTTTGTGAAAAGGATTTTTCACAAAATATTTTAATGTGCCGGTTTTGTTTGACTTCATGTGTAGGCCATGTACTTCTGAATCCCTGAACATTGATGATGATTTGTTTAAAGATTTGTATTTGTCATACTGTCCTCTTTCGTGACATAAAACTAATCACATTAAAGCTGTGACTTGGCATGCAATAATTTTATTTCATAAAATGAATGTGTTGATACAGGAGAACCAGAAGTACAATGAATGGCAACTTTTGGATCTAGACAGTAAGTGATCTTTCATCATGTTGTGCTGCTATACTTTTAAGATTTTTGAGAGTAATGTTCGTTCATAAACTGAGCACTCTGTTCCCAAATGCATCACTTGACTATATTTCAGAAATGGATTTATGAAACTGTATTTTTGACCTCTGCTCCATCTTCAGCAGACCTCAGAAATCTTCTGTTTTGTTTTGGTTTTTTTTTTGGGATGGGGGGGGGGGGGGGGGGGTTGTGGTTATAAACCTAAAGCCAGGCAGTCTGAGTCTGCCTGCAGTAAAACACTCATCTGGGATTAGAAGCCATTTATTCATCTCAGCTCAGTAATACTATGAGAGCCTTGCCTCAGAATCCAATGAATATTTCACACTTTCATTTCATATGCAATCTCTGGTGCACAGATATGTGTATTGCTGGATATCATTCTGTACACTTTATTTCTCCCCATGTGTGTCTCACCATGTGTGTGTGTTTTGTGGAATTGGTTTGTGTATTTGATAGGAGTATGAAAATGTGTATTTTCTGGTATGCATGTACATTTATATTTGGTTGTGTGCTCCAAAGGTATGTTTTGTTCAGTTTCACTGAATTTACAGGATGTTATCAAAAAGAAAATACTTCTGTCCTGTTTAAGTAATATGAGATGAGAGACTTCAGGATACATTTGGGGAAAAAATGCAAAACACCTGTCCATATATGGTCTTCAAAAATAAATACATAAACACACAAATGAAGTTGCATTTACTGCAACTCCAGCCATGATACCGAAACCTGCTAAACCAGCTTTATCCACACAAAGACCATTCAAATGATCCAAAGCTTATCTGATCTTTGCATCGGGCCTGACAAACAAACTTCAAACTTCTAACTTTTATGACGACAACAACAATTCACTAAATGCTTCCCTAGTCCTGTTCACAATAAAAGTGCAGTGCAACATCTCAGCTGGTGGTTACAGTTCCCCTAAGCTCTTCAGAACATTTCAGCATCTTGGCATCAAAGCCTGAAATAATTCAACACTAACTATAAATTTTTCCTTTGATAGGTCTTACCATGTGCTATATATAAAAATTGGCACCTGCCATAGCTACCTCAGTGGCATGTGAAGAAAACTTCATCTCCATAGCAGTTCAAATTGTTCAAACGTCACATCTGGCTTTGTGCCAGATAAGGCCCAACTGCTGTAGAAAACCTTAAAAGGTGTATATTGGCTGTGCCTAAAATGCTTGAGTTATTCCCCCCACTAAAGAATATATTGATAAATTACTCTATGGAGCAAACTGTTAATCACCTAATTAGCATCACACTGCAACTGTCAGGTGCAATAAATACATTTATTGTATCAGCAAACTTATTTTCAAATTCTATAAAATATATGGCGTTGTAATATAGTATTGTCAGCAGGAAGTGTTTGTGTTCCATTGTGGATATTTTATAGTGGACAAACTTGCACACTGAGAATTCATACACAATGGCAAAGAAAGAGGACATGAGTGAATGAAGACATTTTTCTGTCTTAGCACATCCTCCAGGACGTGTGGCAACTAGCCAGCTATGGAAACAGGCCATGCTGCTTGCTGGATCTCCACAAATGGCAACAAGCCCCCTAAGTTAGGTGTTGGTCTTCTAACTCTGTTTTTGCACCTGTCACTGAGTAATATGGCCCCTGGGCTCAGGCTTATATATCATGTAACCCCCTCAGTTGACAGACATCTGGGAGCTCATTAAGATTCAGCCAAGAAAAAGTCTTTAAATATTTCTAAAATGATATGTGGGGGTTTTTATTCATAATGAAGACAGTCCTATGTCATTTTTTCAAAAGATGCCACCATTCACATTGTCAGGTCTAGTCAAACTATTAAACATAAAAATTATCTTTTTTATTTAGCTGTGACTGTAACTAGAGATTTAATGATAAATATCTTCCTTATGAAACCTTAAAATCAAAATGAGTATTAAAAGCAAGATTATTTTGATGTTAACTGAGGCTTGAATCCCACTTAAGAAAGACAGTGACTGTTTCTTCTCAAAGGCTCTTATAGCTCCAAGAGAAACTAAGGAAACTTTGTTCTTAATTAGTTCAGAGAATCTCCCAACATAGTGCAGTATTCATTCATCCTTAAAGGCATACAGTGTGAGCAAACGACCAGGAAGTATACTGTACATCACTTTTTCTAGCCAGTAGTTTCCTCCACTTTCACTTGCAGTGACCTAAATTAAGAATTCAGTTCACCATAGGACATGGACTCATTAAAACACGTTGATACTCTTTTAATGTGCAGAATCACCAAGAGAGGGCTCAAGATTCTTTTAAGGTCCTAAACCATGGTTTAAAAAGCCCTTCATCTGGGCCATTTATCACAATCTAATAATGCCAAAATCTTTGAAAGGGAACAAAAAACACAAGACTTTCCAAAGGAGAGAATGAAACATGACATTTTCCTCAGGGGAAAAACAAGAAGAAATAGGATTTATATATATGGATTGAGCTGGCAAAATGAAAAAGTGAATTGCTAATGACACTGCCTAACGCTACAGGCAAATTAAAACCATTTCCCTTTTTGAATTTTGCTTGTGAAGCAATATTCTATCCAAGGGAGTGGCTTATAGGCCACTGCAGCTCAATACTGTATAGTCTGAACAAACTCACACATACAGCCACACACAAAATGCCCACTCAAACCCTTTTACAAGCACATATACATGCGCACATGCACATGCGCACACACGCACTAATTAATAAGTATAAATAAAAGGATTATATGAATTATATAAAAAGTATCAGAGAGGATTTATCGGATTAAATGGTTGACTTAAATTCAGTCAATTTGCAGATCTGTGGAAAGAACAAGACCTGCCTGGCATTTGTTTCCATTCTTTATGGACTGCTGGTCTGGACACTTTTGCTTAGTCACACGCCTGTCTGCATAGTCTGCTGACTGTTGGTTATTCAGGAAAATAAGCCATTTTAATCAATGAATATTAAAGTCAAACCTCTCACATTTTATTTCCACTGCATGGGTATTAATTAAGAAGATAAACTTTACATGGCTGTTTGTGGTGAGTTTGATGCCAAACAAACCTTTGAATAGTGTCAATGTTTTTATTGCAGAAGGTAAAATAAAAAATAAGTAAATCAATTAGTTTTACATTATAAGATTGAAAGCAGGTTCACACAGAAAACATTAAAAGGACCCAAAGAGGTTCTTACTTTGTCCTTGTCTTCAACCAGATCACTAAGAATATCGTCGGGGTCCAGAATTCCTCCATCACAGTATTCAACATGGTGAGTCCGGACCAGGAAATCTCCTTCCTACATATATAAGGCAAAAAGCATGTGATCAAAACCTTATTAAGTGAACAGACCAATGATCAGTTGATCACTCTCCTGCCTTACTGGTATGCTCAAAATAGTCGATGTCAGTGGAACTATTCATAATTATTAAATCAACTGAGTATTATAGTGAGCTAAGGTACATCTTTAAAAAACTGAGATGACATAGAAATCATATGGGGCATTGTAACTTAGCATTTATTGTAAGATACTGCAACATTTTCCCAATCAGAAATAAGACCAGTGCTGTACTAAGTGTGTTCACTTTGTGATCACCATCCAATTTGGCCACAGCACAGTGTGTTGGTGACCATAACACATTTTTGCATCCCATTCATGCAGCTCCCACTGTTCGTCTCCCTTCCCTCCCCACGACTGCTCTCTCTTTTGTTTCTTTCATCCAGGCATTTTCCACATTTTTTCCTACCTACCTTGTAGAGATTACAAGTCCAACCTGGCCCTTTCCCTGTCTGCTGTGTTGGGTCTGTGATTAATGACATCAACACTGCACTGGACAGCTGACTACATAGAGCTGGTTGTTGAACAACATATTGCAACAATACACACACACACACATCTGCACACACAGGCACATACAAAACCACACACAGCCTTAGGAGAGGCATGAGTCGAAACATTTCAGAGTGGCGCTCCATTAAATCACTTTTTCAGGGTCAGGTGCTTTTCAAAAACTCCCATCAGGGAGAGTGTCAGATGGAGCGAAGCACTCTATGTCTCTGGATATCACGGTAGATATACACTAAATTAAGAGCAACTCTAGAGCAGCAATCTTTCCAATGTATGGCTTACTTACTCACATTTCTTATAGTAATATGTGTGTAGAAATTTACATTGAACAACATACAGTAAATATAAATATAATTTGAGCTTTGAATGGTCTATATCCAATAACAATTGTTTTTACAGAGTGTAGATATGTGTTATTCCTCTATTTACATAATGTTAGTTTTGTGAATGTGCTTTGTAAAAATATATAATATTTAACTCTGGGTTAAACACTATCCAAAGCATCCAAAGCAGCAAGGTATCTTCAAGTAACTTGTAATAGAATATATGATTCTGAGTTAGGCCATATTGGTGATGGGTACTGATCTTCAGTACAGTGCACCAATCATTTTAAGTTTAATTTAATTATAGTTTTCTTTCAGTTTGATAAGTTATATGCATCTGGGCTTTGATTTCTCAGAATGAAAAGTAGGTGAAATGGGAAAAAAGAGAATAACTGTCAGAGCTGATTGTACCCTTCGTTGGAGTCAACTTGTCAGTCTTTAGTCCATTCTCACTGCAACACAAGAAACAGCTATTATAAAAGTCCAACAAAGGGATGATAGTGTATTCACCTAAATGAGAGTGGTTTCACGCTTGAACCTTTTTTATGATGTCTATGTTAGTTTTTGCTCAAACTTTTCTTAATGGCCTGGATATAACAGAAAAATAAACATGTCAGTGCGTTAAGACTGTCAGTAAGCACTAAGTGTTATTAGTCACACTTAAGAACCATCTGGAATCAGCTGATACATGAATAACCTTCAAATATGATTGTTTCCTTACAACATATTTCAATGGTTTTGCAACCATCACTGTTAAACAAGACTGTGGCTGTTTTGTCTTCTTCTTCCTCTCCTCCTGCTGGAATTCATTGTTTAACTTATTTTAACACGGGTTTGGCTGAAACCCAGGCCACATGCATGACAACCATTTTAAAGCACTGCGTAGTACCCTTTTCTCTTCTGCAGTGTTGACCTTCTGTGAGCACTACCAATCAGGGTCTTGCAGGGTTATTAACTCTGGGTCAACACACAAAATTTTTATGATTACCTGAAGTAAAAATTTGGTTCCAAAGTGTTTTTTTATTCTTTTTATTTGTATCCAGAGGTATTACCACTTGGGCTTTTGTATATAATGGTTTTACAGTCAAAGTGCTCAGTCCATCTTCCCTAAAAAAAATAAATAAATAAATAAATAAAAAACAGGAAGCCATTTAAGATACAACTTCACAAACCATGCCTTGACAAAAAGACATAGTAACTCTTTTCATTCTTTACAGAAAACAGGACAACGAAGAATTATGGGTAACATTTTCTTGACTTGCTTGCACTGGACTTTTAATCTAATCATCTACAGTAAGAAAAATGTATTTTATGTCAACAAAACCTTAGTTGTGAGGTCCACATTAAAAACTTAGGGTGCTCTGGGGGAGAAATGAGCAGCTGAACAGCTCCCTGCAGTTCACACAGCAGACTATACAATGTGGTTTCATTTCAGTTAATATTGTGTTTTTTGGGTGCAAACAAATTACCAAATGATCTAATTACCACAGACCACTTAACAAACTTGGCACCTCAGGACAATTTGCCTGCTTTGCCCCGTTAGTGATATAAGTGATCCAGCACTCAAAACCTTTTTTTTTTTTTTCTTTTGATGAATTTTCTGCAAAACTGCCATGTTATACTTTTGACAGAAATTCATTGATTGTATTTAATCCCTGCATTACTCTCTTAGCCATACAATTACAAGAGCAAAGGGGTGTGTTTCCCCTTTATGAATTGAACACTGTCTGTAGCTGTCAGAAGAGTACATTATTTCATCACTTTGTGATTTTCTCTATTTGTAATGGAAATTAAAGAATAATCACTGAAATTATTTATCAATATTTTTTAGGTATTTGATTTAAAAAAACTAGACATTTGAGAAATCAATGAGAGAAAGAGGTCTGAGATATTTTTAGGGTACATTTCACTTCTGAGATTTTAAATACCAAATAAGTGAATGGAAAAACAACTATGAAGCAAAGTAATTAATCCAATCCAAGCACCCAATTCATGGATGAAAATGAATAAAAAAAAAATAAATAAATACTTTAACATTGATGATTTATGATTTAAAAAAATATTATTATTTCAACCCACCCAACTGGCAGGATTGGATTATTTGAACCATTGTAATTTTTAACTTAAGGAAATATTATATTATACACACTGATACTATATTATATCATTTACATTTTCTATTTCATACTAATAATATAAATATTATTTGATTCCAACATTACATTGCATTGTATACATTAGTTTTTAATAACATACTTTCTCTTTAAAACTGACCACTGCAGATGTAAACCTGGACACAAAAATTTTTTACTGTAAACTTTAACTTAAGTTTTTAAAGAAAACAGTGAAAGTAGTAGTAAAAGCAGAACAACAACATCGAGCAGCCTCATTCTTTTGATGACCAGCTGTTGTTTGTAGGTCAAAAGCACCCTATGATCTCTTCTGACAGTAGGCAAGCCATACAGCTGTGAGCTAAGACGACAACGGGATAGAGAGTTAGAGTGATAAGAGCAGTGAAAAAAGTCATCACATCTGATATTCATGGGAGTGCATGAATATGTTATATTTGTGGGAGCTATAGAAACCTTGTACCTTTATATCTGGGAGTTTAATCTAGAAGGACATTTAGATTTTGTAGGGCTGATGATAAGAGTTGTAAACAGACTGATCTAATCTGAAAATCAGGGGCTTAGCGCTTAATGCAGTACTTGATACTACGACAGATAAGCTTAAATTTTAGGTATTTTACTTTCAGGACATGATCTACAAACGAGTTCATACACTATGCAGCTTAATTCATGTTGTTAGGTATGCATATAGCTCCCCAACTCTCCCACAGCCAGTTTTTTAAGTCTGTCAGCTGACACAAGCATTTGTTATGTATTCTGCTGTCAAAAAAACTGAAGGCAGCACAAAGAAAATATTTTAGCCACTCCACAAAACACTGATCAAGGGTTGATTTAAAGCATGCCCTGGAGCTCATGCTGTCTACACAAAATGTGACAGGCATCTGTTCAATACACTTAAAACTGAGCACCACATCAGGTTCAATCTAAGACAATTTGCATTAGTACCACTAGATAAAAATTTCTACATTTTTGGAGCTGGGCCAAAACTGAGGGGTCTGAAATTATCAAATAGAATTTCTGGAGCCCCTCCATTTTGTTGAGACAGTGAGTTCTGATGCTGCATTCAATTCTGTGTAAAAAGAACAAAATCTGAGTTACATTGACCTTTGACCCCACAGCAACATTTCAGATGGGCAGAATCAAATTTTTCATCCATTTAGTCTCCGTGGTTTGGTTAATCTGATGGTTGAAAATCTTATTTTAATTAGCACCTTACCTGCAAATCATGCCATAATTTCTTAACACTGTCTGGCAAGCATCCTTTTTTCACGACTAACATGGCACATTCAATTCTAAAATGTACAAATTTTAGAATTCATCTTCCAGGCTGATCTGCACACTATCACTTTCAATCTCTTGCATTAATAATTAGCTAAATGGCAAGGTCAAGCCACTGTCTAGTTTTGCTAAGTGTGTGCAATTACAGCGCTTCTAACTTGGAAAAGAATAGATGGGAAAATACGAATAAGACTAGAACAGAGCATATCTGAAATGAACAGGAAAGAAGGGAACAGAATAGGATAAGTGTTCAGACTAGATCAACAAAGTCCTGCAGAGAAGGCAGCACGCGACCCCTCCTTTCCCCTCCCTTCCTCTCAGGAATAATTGCCTGTGGTTTGGCACAGGGCCAGAATTCTTTTACGATTTTATCAGCTTGTTCGGCCACATCAGCATTCCTCCCCTGGCTAATGAAACTAAGGAACACACCCACATAGGCAGGAACCCTTTCAAATACATCTACCTGACAATTGTGCAAGTGTACAGAGGCATACTGTACATAGCACGTGAGCATCACAAGATAAGGCTTTGCAAAATATTGGTATTGTCTTTTGACATGCAGAAAAATATACTTGCACTTAAAGGGTACTTGCATTTTAAAAAGTGATATAGCAGATATACAGCCTTCATCTTACTGGAGACCAACCCTGAAGTCACACAAGCATCCTTAAACACATGACGACACACTTGTCTGTTTACCAAAAGGTAATTAAGAAGTCTGTGAACAAACTGATGACTTCCTAACAACTCCCCACGAAAAAAAAAAAAAAAAACACGCAACCCACCCACCCCATTGGCTCTTCCTCTTCACCAGCTCTTCAAGCCTTTTACCTTTTTGAATTCAGCATGTTTGTTCTGATTCCGTCATGGCCTTCTTTAATTCCTCCCTGTTGCATCTCTATTCGCATGCCATCTATGACTACATTATGTTTTCTCTTATTACCATTTCCATTCTTTTTCACCCAACAACAACTTGTGCTCCATGCTTTATATCAGTCAGGAGTAACGGCTCTATATTATAACTTTCCCATTGCCATTTCAAAGAAGTAATTACAGATCATAGTTCACTTGGATTTATTGTCACCCACTTCACAGAGTACCTCAGAGAACTAATACTGTTACATTAGATGAGTGACTGGACACTAACTAGTCCAAGAGCTAACGTTTCACTTTACCAGCTTTCCTCCACTGAGAATACTAAAATGCTGGCTATGAAAGTACAATTATTTTGCCGTTCCTATTTAGTAAGTGCATATCATCCACAGTGTGTAGCAGGTATATTTTCAATTGTTAAGACCCTTAAATATCATATGTGAACTGTATACTATGTGCTTTAGCAAAATTCAACATTACGTTTTCAGCTTAGCATCAGTCAGAGCTCTGTCCAAAGAAAGGCCAAGATTATATTTGTGAAAGACTATTTAGTATTTAATGACGTGAAAATGAAACTTTCACAGAGAAGAGCTTTGCACAAGCTCAGAGTCCACAGAATCCTTAGAACAGACTTTTCCTTGCATTAGTATGACACAGATGTAGTGTATTGTACATATTAAAATATTCCCATTTGTCTATTGCTCCTTTGGAGCCTCACTGCGTAACACAAAAAACATAGATATGGTAATAAATAGACTGAGAAAAAAAAAAACAATGCATCTGAATTTTTAAACAAATCCTCTCTAAAACCTAATTCAAGACGAACCCTCAAAGATGGCAAACTTAATTCAAGCCAACCAAAATGTAGCTTTAATGCCTATTTTCAGTGTGGGCTCCTCCTAAGCACCGGTGTGGGAACTCACAAAGCAGCTGATAAAAGGGACAGCTACTGTTAGTTAGCTACAGCGGTTGCATGCTGGAACACGCAAGATAATAAAATGCTTTTAATACAAGCAGCATACTCACTAAGTAGGATAAAGCATATGTTGGCTGGGGGGGTAGACAGACAGAAAGTGAACTGTCTCTGAGACAATTTCAAGACTTGATCTGCCTTGTCAGATGAGATATTGGACAGCTCTATAACATAAACCTATCTGACACATATCCTGGTTTTCTAATCTTGGAACACACTAACAGCTATAATTACACAAGCAAAAAAAATACAAATATAATAGAAGAAGTTTGGATGAGATGAGGCAATTAAGGAGAGGAGGAAGGAACAAGAAGGAACACAAACAGAAGGAAGACTCTTTAAAAGAACAACAAAGCAGAGGACTAACGAGGCAAAATTATCAAGAAATGGAAAGAGCAATTAATGCTTAAAAAAAAAACTGAAAATACAAACACCCACAAAAAATAAAATATAGGAATGTCAGAGAAAAGGAAAGATTGGGAAATGCTGACAAAGCTGTGGGAAGAGAGAAACAAAACAGAGAGCAAGGGAAAGATAAAGAAGAAGAGCTGTGGGAGAGCAGACCAGCACACACAGTTTGCATGTGCTTAACAAGGCATTTCATTCACGCAGACAGGAAACAAAGTATATAGACACTGAGAGACCTAATCAATAGAGCAGGGAGGTGCACCTTTACACACTTCACAGCTGCAGGAAAACACTGGAACTCCATCGCTCAGTGAACATTAACAACACCTAAATGTCACTGCATTTGTGTAAGATTGGAGTACACTGTAATGGAATATGAGCTTTTCCTTTTTATTATCTATTAAACTTAAAATGCAATCCTGATAATAGTTCAGTTAGGGCTGTAGCACCCAAATATTTTAGTAATGAGTATTCCATCAAAAATTCCATCGAGTAATCAGATAAAAGGTTTGAAGCAGTTGAAGGTGAATGAATGAATGTAATTATTACAATGTTTGCTATCAAAAGTAAAACGGTAGTTGCTCATTGTCTGTTTGAACTTGCACTGTGAACAACCACAAAATTGACTTAGATGAGATTTGTTTAGTTTAGTTGTTAGTTGTTTAGTCAAAAGTAAGGCAGACAATAAATAAATTAAACAGAAAAAAGACAAACACAGCCTTTTAAGTTGAGGAAATTCACTTTCAGTACTACAAGTTTCAACATTCACAGCTCAGGCATAATATAGGCCTTTAATGTCACCTTCTAGTCATGTGTTGTGGCATTTGGGAGGCAAAAACAAATAAAGAGGAACTTGGAACAAGAGCCCATGCATACATAGTTTTACACATTTTTGTTCTGAGTGCTTTAAACCAATGTATTCATGAGAAAAGGCTACACCTATTAAAATGTCTCTCTCTCTCTCAGAACTGAAGCTTGCCCTGCACTATTGTAGCAAGCCAGCTCAATCTTGCAACATACACAAACCACAGTGTTATCTTTGCTCTTCAATTTATAATGATCACAAACTTCAGACATTTTGTCGTTTTCTCCTGACTGTTCCTTTTCTTTCCTCATCACCATTATCACTCTCAGTAGCTTCCATTTTGCAGCCTGCTCTCACTTTTATATGCCAAAACACCACCAAGTGCCTCTTGTTTTTAATTTTCATTGCAAGCTCCTCACTTCCCTTGCACTGTGTGGGTTATGTGAGCACGTTGTCAAAGACCAAAATTAATCAGAGCGAAAGAAGTTGGTTTGGTCTTATATCATTGTGCATAAAATTGTTATGACCGAAATTAAGAACTTCATTAGTGTTATCCATTGGGTGTGAATCTTTTGCTCACACTGATGTTGTAAACTGTAAATTCATTGGTGTAATATTTGTGTGGTTGTGAAATATAAATATCACTTGTGATTCTGAAGGCAATTCATTAGAGTTAGAGTTAGAGTTAGATGTCATATAGTCCCACAGTATCCACGTTATTCAAATCACAAGGTAACAAACAGAGTTGAGAGTACATGACAAACACTTGCTAAAAGTTGACATTCTGATAAGATGGCATCACCAAAACTGAGCCCATGAGAAGAATACAGCAAACCAGCTGGTCTATCTTTCAATTCTAATTATTAACCTAAATCACGACATTGTTTCTGCTTGTACCAAGCTGTCTGTGGTGTTAGTTTAGAAGAGGACAGAGGCAAAACAAGTCTCACAAAGAAGGAACAGAAGGTGTGTGAGGAACTAGTCAAAAGAGGAAGAAGAGTTCAAATGACAAAGGTGAGGGTTCCTGCTATGTGGAAAGTTATGACAGAGGTGAGGAGGAGATGTACTAGTGAAAGAAAAAGGATAATAAGGGAGAGGAAACCTTTGAGTTGGGAGGGGTGCAGGCAGATGAAAGGAGATTAAGAAGTGAAAAAGTTAGCAAGACAAAGGAAGAGAGAAGGATGGAAATAATGAGTGCATCTCCAAGCACTGTCTTGATGTCTGTCTCACATAAACCAAAACATACACACACAGCTTAAACATCTCTCTCACAATCACAACTGAGGCCATCTATCTATATGACTGGCGTGCTCTTT
Organism: Echeneis naucrates; assembly: GCF_900963305.1. Taxonomy (NCBI): domain Eukaryota; kingdom Metazoa; phylum Chordata; class Actinopteri; order Carangiformes; family Echeneidae; genus Echeneis; species Echeneis naucrates. The sequence continues at coordinate 16,306,687 of NC_042531.1, read as the reverse complement.
GAATAATAGAGCCAATATGAAGCAAGTCACTGAGAAGATTTGGTCGTCTGATGGGGGTCACAGGGTTCCTGTCCTAAGAGCAAGGCAGGGAATCAACAGCAGTCATAAAGGAATCACAAGAAGGGAACATTTGCATTTTACACTCACAACTAAAGTGGAAAAGAGCCATGCCTGCTACTGTCTGGACCATCACAATTCATATCAGACATGCTTTTAATTTTTTATGCAGAAATTATGGAGAACTGGACCTCCTGGCTTCATCTAATTTCCCAAGACTTTAGGATGTGAAAATCATATGGTCCTTTCATGATATAAAAATGACAGAGCATTTGATTACTCTTTTATGACTTCAGGGAAAACCTCAAATATTATGAAAACCCTCTTTCATGAAAAGTTATCTTTTGTCTTTCCTAAGTCTTTCAGGAGTTTGTGAAAATCTTTACAAAATATTACAAAAGTACTTCTTACAATTTATAAAATGTAGCTAACTGGTGGTTCAAAGGTCAGGAAGACTTAAAAAGGGATAGAATACAATGTATTCATGCTTTTCAACACGTTTTTGGGCACACTGGTATCAATGTCAATGAAGTGTTATTCCACAACTGCAATTACTGCTACAGAAAGTTTTACAAATGAAAAGCAATTACATGAAGAAATGATCCATTGTAATTACTGTGTAGGGGTGATGTGTACAAGGTGAGTTAATTTAGAGATGTCCTCAAATGACTTTTAGAAAGGAAAAAAAAGAATATTTGAGTACCCAAGCATATTACTTTGTACGTCTTTCTAACTAATTTATATATTGTGCAAAGGGTGGTCGGTTGAAATTATAATAATAAATACCTTTCCCTGGATTTGGAGCAACTGCAACAAAACATGCAGTTGTATGTCACAGCTTTCAAACATGCCCGGTTGTGAGTCGTACCTGTTCAAGAAGTTTTCTGTATCGCTGCGTGGCTTGCTGGATGAGGTCCCTCACGGTCCAACCCTCCTTGCAGGGCACCACCACACCAGTCTGCCCAAAAGTCACTGTCACCTTCATTATAGCACTGTCCACTTCATCCAAGATGAGGACCAGTAGGTTGTTAGTGAGGAACAATGGTGATAATGACGCAGGAAGGCTCCAAACTGTAGAATGCCCCCCGGAAAGTCTTGATGATGAGACCAGGAGACCAACCAGGAAAGATTAAATAAAAAAAAAAGTGTAATAAGTGGTTAGGGGAATCAGAAACGGAAAAAAAACATAAAATCAGTTTAACACAACTCCATACAATGTCTTAATAAATGACACAGATTGTCGGCTTGTCATAATTAACCTTCCTATAAGACTATCAGTGTCTGTCCTCGCCATGTCCAAAGTAAACAGCCCTAGCCGATGGCAGGGGTGTGTACGTTTCGGTAAAGCACCTCAGTCTTTCACTGTCACAGTGGCTTTGTGTGGTAAACGGGAAGTGTGCGTGTTGTCATTTCTCACACAGAGTTAGCTAAAGGTTGTTAAGTTGACCTGACAGAGGAGAGCTCTGTGTGTGTGTGTGTCTGTCTGTCTGTCTGCTAGCTCCAGTTAGCTCAGAGTCATTAGCCTGATAATGTAACCTGGCCCGGCTAAGACAGCGAGCCAAGTAAGAAAGCGTTCACATTGCCACAGGATAACGTATCCTGACGCCTTCCTCCACCACAACAGGTGATCTGTTCCAGCTGCTCTCTACCAGCAGACAACACGTACATGAAAACTTTCACACACAGTCACCGAGCTGAGTGCCTCGCTAGCTAACGTTAGCCACCTTAGCTGAACTTTGGAGGGAGGGATGGAGTCGCTCGGGCATCATTCCACAAGTTTTCTCTCTCGCAAATTTCCTTTTTCTTCCCTCAAGCGGTCAGTAGCATCCGCTTCGCCACCGACACACAAACTACGGCGACGTCGAGCTTGTTTTAATATTAGAAATAAGATGGGGCAAACTTGAGGAGCAGTGAACGAGTGAATTAGAGCGCGTCACTGTGTGTTGGAAAAGTTTGGAGATGCCTTCACTGCCGTCCGCTCCTGGCCAGATCCTGACCAGCTCCTCCGCCGCTTGTTGCTGTCACTTTCTTAAAGGAGCAGCGCTCCAATTCCTGAAGTTCTGCTGGAGCGCAGAGGTGATGCGCCGTTCATGGTCCCACACGGTAAGTGTGGCTGGAGGGAAACACGGCTAAACGACGGATCCGTTCACTTACTGTTTTCAGCCCAACGTGGTGGAGTACACACACCTAAACGTTTTATGTTGTAGTAGTTGATAGTAAGTAAGTTGATAGCAAACGGGTCCACATACAAACGTACGATCATGGCATTCACATGGAGTTGTGCCTCTGGCTACCTGAGTAACGAAATCCATTTTTTTCCATTGTTTTGGTCTCCACATGAATGGGATGAAAGGCAGTTGGGGTTAAACACTGGGAATAACTGCAGAGTTGGTTTGTTGCTAATTATCTGTGAGTGCACTCACTTGATCCATTATTCATTAAAAAGAATTATATGATGGAGCTTCTCAGATTGTGGTCTGCTGTGAAAAAGAATTCATTTCCTCAGGTTTAAACAAACAGAAGTGTTCCACTTGCCCTGAAGTTCTCCCTGTATTACCTGTTCTTGAAAAGTAGTGTGTCATTATAGTATTGTCCAAATGCCAAACTGCCTGCCTGCCTGCCTCTGCATAGCATTTTACTTTGCTGCTCTATCTAATACACTTCATTATAGATTGTATAAGGTCACCATGGAACATTTATTTCAATGCCACATACAGCCATACCCCACTTTTAAGCTTTTTTTTATTTAATGTAATAATACTACATTAGTTACTTCAAATAATTCACTGCTGTCTTGTCAAATGCTTACACCAGAAGGAACAACCAACCAATGTTAGTTAACCTTTGCAGAGCCAAGAACAGGCACACATCTACTGCTAGTGGACAGGCTACAAATAAATGTCACAATAATACACCAAACATCAAATTCAAACGTGTAATCAGATCCTTTGAACTTCAAGTTGACACTGGTTCAGCATTATAATATTGAAACCAACAAAAATACTGTATTTGCAAAACATTTTGGATTTTCAGAGTTTGGTTCATTTACAAGGAGGAAATCCTTTTCTCAGAGGTGGAGTTTGGCTTTGTAATTAGCAGATCAAATGTATGCATGTGTATGTCTCCTAATTGATTTGGGCTAGGTTTAGTTTCTGGGTCACTGAATTCCATTGCTGCTAATGAACCCCAAGGGAGGGGGAATGTTGTGCATGCATGCATTTTTTCTTGTTTCTTTCCCTCTTCCGTGAAAGTTTGAAAATTAGAAGTGCACTTGAATAAACATTTAGGATATAAATGGTAAAATGTTTATATTGACAGACAGGTCGAAAGAAAAGAAAAGGAAAGTAAAGAAAAGCCAAATTTGAATATTTTCTATAACATTGGGACTTTGCATTGTAAATGTAAAGGAGTATTAGTATTAAAGTAGATTAAAGGATTATTAGTTGCTTTGATAGCTTTGTAGTTCCCAAAAATTTATTTATACATGTCATTTGTCAACATCAATTCAAACTTTATTTGTACAACATATCTTCCTTTTTTATTTCCTCAACACTGCCAGTAGAGGACATTTTGACTTGTCACATATAAATGAAGTTAATGATGCATGCTTCAGTTCAGTTTCTAAATCGCAGTGTTGTGCATGCTTGCTCACTGTCACACTATCATGACTATCTCGGACTCTTGAATAGAACAGACACATTATTATTCTTACTAACAGCTGCAATTTTCTTGCTATGATAAATCAAAATGTGTGCTGTGACCAATAAATGAAACCAATTCCACAAAGTGAATAAGTGTAAGGTTGTAAGGGTGGCCAAAATCTAACACAAATAAGCCATTTTCCCAGTTCAAAGCATCCTCTGAGCCAAATTATAGAAAATTGGAAATCATTTATTTTACAATGTGATAACAGATAAGTGTAAATAAAACCGACTCCACACCAGGTTAAATGGAATTACCAAATGTATGGAAATAAGGAGCACATAGCACATACTATATCTTATAATCACAACAATGGCACAATGAAAAGTGTGAAGGAAACCTATAAGCAGTTACAGTGCTAAACTGGCTCCTTATGTAGTTTAGACCAGTAACCTGCTTATCACACCACATATCCATTTATATACATGTGTGATGTATAAAAACTGTTTCACGATACATTTATTCTTTCACACTCATGAAGAAAGGGCAACAGACAGGAACAACAATAGAATGTTGCTACAGTTGCAGCAAAAATCTTTATAGTACATAAAAAAAAAACAGCATCTGAAAGCGTTTAAAAATATTTGAGCTTTAAATATAATGTAATATTGATCCATGACACACACACCACAGCTGACTTTCATTATTGGTCCCCTACAACCAAGCTGCCAAAGGTTACTGCTTTTGTTTAATTGTTGTTTTTTTTTTTTGTTTGTTTGTTTGTTTAAATAACGGAGAAATAGGCTTATGCTCAAAATGTATCCATTTTGTCTATAAGGTTGGTCATTCCCTGTCCTCAACCTATATGCTAACCTCAGCTATGAAACACAGCGAACATGCTAGGATGTGAATGCTGCCCTGCTATTGGGCCAGGTGCATCTTTACTCCAGCAAACAATCAGTTTGCAGTACAACATGTTCTGCTATCAAAAAACCAAACTAAGTAAAAACTTACTAAAATGCAGGACAACAGATGATCAATATGTGAAGCTGAGGCGTTGGATCTGGAACCTCTAAACAATTTACATCATTATATATATTATATTGCCCCACTCTCTGTACTCATATATACAGTATTTTATCACAGTTTAGTAAATTTTCATTTTACATGTTTTTCTGTTTCTGTTGTGGAGCTTGGCGCATTAAGACTACATAGAATCAATTTCCAAGCTGCTGCTAAATCCTTATTTTATAAACCTGGGAATTGTTTGACAAATCACCTGACACATCGGTTATGAGACAGACTGTGCTGTGATTTCATCTGTATTAACTTATAAAAGGATCACTTAGGGAGAGAGTTAGATGCGACAGAATATCCACAATGAGCCTTAAAATTAACTGCTTTGTGAGACTGGATCCATAATGTTAACACACTGATGGATGCTAGTTTAATTACTCATCTGAAGTAAAGGCTGGGCAGAACAGAAAGGGGCAAAGGGGCAAGTTGTGTGCTGATATGTTCCTGTAAAGAAGTGAGGAAAAGCTGATAGGGACCTTTAGGACAGTTGTGGGGAGAGCAGGAGCAGTTGACTTGGCTAGAACAATCACACAGGAGACAAGATCCAACTGAGTGGACATAATACAGCTAAGTATTGGTTGGACTCACAATCATGAAGTGTAGTGCTCACCACATGGAGTGAAACAACATGCAGGCAAAGACTGGTTTCTTAAACAGGAAGGTATAGCTCATGGCACTTGGCATAATCTTCAGATGAGTTGGCTGGAGAGG